>NC_134830.1:10898181-10950023 GCF_004210375.1 Tachypleus tridentatus | reverse complement strand
TATATAGGCATTGTACTGGAGAAAGTTTTCAGTGTTTGATCTCAAGAATTTGTACTCAGAAATATGCCTGTCAATGAAGAAATCAGTCTGATTCAGACTGACAAAATGTAGTGCAAGATGATCTCTGTGTAAAGAATAAAAAATACTTTTGTTCATTGTATAGTTTGCATAACCCCTAAACTTGCAAAATATATCATTAGTTTTTCATTTTTATATATGTTTTTCACTTGTTACTTTCCCTTTACCGTGGAACTGCTGCAAAGTCAGCAGTATAGGATAAAATAACTGACTAACATCAAGTATATAAACATTATATTGAATGGCATTTTGAAGTGATCGCTGTATTACATACTTTGATCTTTGATCTGTGCATAAAGTTAAGCAATATGCTGAAAGATCTTTTTGATTTTGATGAAGTTAAATCTTTCTTTAAATGATCAACAAGAAGCTGCACTATAATGAGATCTTCTATATTACTGCTATATATACCTATATGTAATTTGTGATGTAAATCTGTAGTGTCATTGAGGTAAAAGTGGAAATGTCAGCAGTAAGTTGTGTTTTGTTTGGTTTATTTTAGTCTAGGAATTATATTACTTGATCTGCTAAACAAAATCAAAGTAAAGCTTTTTCAATTTGAATTTCTGTCTTTCAGACTCCTACTTCTTTTGTTTCTTTTTTGTCAACATTGACAATTATACTAAAAAACATTTTTCTGTTAAATTGACATTAATTATTTCATATAAAGGAATGTCAAATTGAAAAACTGTTGGGAAAAGGTATCTAAGATAAATCTTGTTGGGTTTTATCATCAGTGAAAGAAATAAAAGATTCAGGGATAATTAATTAACTCACTATGTTTGATAAAGGCACAACAGTAGTTTCAAATTATATTTAGTAAGGTTTAGAATAATTTGAAGCAGGTAAAGCTGTTTCTCAGAGGAACTGTCTTATACTATATATCATAATTTGTTGTAGCTTTGAGCCACTTTGTTGCTTTGGCTTAGATTTCTGATATTGAATGTTTTTAGCTGAACACTTCATAATCAAACTATTGAGAAAATGCCAAAGACAAAGAAGGCTGAGAATAAAGACCTGAAGTCAAACCTATAACATTTTGATCCAAAGGCCATCTTGTAAAGAAAGAAGAAAATTGTGTTGGCAAAATCATTTGCAGAATTGAAAAGAAAGGCCTGTTTAGAGTTTAAGGTATGCTTATAATAAAATCGGTACGTTTAACCTTTGATGTAGTTATACAACTAGATTTTATGAAGCACAGGAAAAAAAAAGTGTCTTGTATTTATTAATTTAACAAAATGTATTAATAAAACAGGTAGGTATTTTCTAGAAAGAAAAGCACAAATTTTCAACTCTGTTGGTTTTATTATGCAAATGAATATTTTAAATAAGAAAGAAATGAAAGAAAATTAATTGTAATTATTCAGTCAGTGATTGCTTATGGCAGTGTTTTACATTAATAGTATAGTTATATATGAGATTGTTTTTGCTTTTTTCCTCTTAGTTCTGTAATATGTTAAGTTGTATGAGCATACTATAACATTGTGTAACACAATATGACAACATCAAGGCTGTCATGTTCTCTAAATTAGACAAAAAATCCCCAAACCTGGTAGTTATATAATTATTTATTATGCCTTTCCTTAAAAGTTAAACTTTAAATTTACAGTGTTAGCTACTTATTAACTGAAATCTCACAATGCTGTACATTTTTTCATATCCTAATACTGTTCATATAAACACAGACATACACATACAAAATAAATAAATGAAAACTCAAAATATTAATAAGGCTTAATTCATATAAACGGTGTATTGTAGCTTGCAAGAGAGCTAATAGGATTTTGAGTAGCATCTATAGCAATATTGAATACAAGACAAGGGATATTATTGTTTCACTGTGTAGATCACTTATAAGGCCTTATTTAGAGTAATGTGTGTACAGTTGTGGGCTTCCTTCCTCAAGAAGAATATTGAATTGTTGGGGAAGGTTCAGAGAAGAGCCACTAGGATGATACCTGAGATTGCCTTATGAGGAGAAGTTAAAATATCTAAATTTATTTTCTACAGACAGGAAAAAGGTCAGATGTGAATTTGATTGAGGTTTGACACAGATAGCGTAGTTGGTTTGCACCAATAAATGCCAACCAATTAACTTTATTGCTAAACTCACAACCACACAATCTAAACCTAAGTAATGATCTTTCAACACATATTTATACCCCAACAGAAGTCCAAAACAGTATTAGTGATATTTTAGGAATTCTGATAAAGTTATATTTAATTAAAATACTGAGAAAAGCTCAAAGAATTAAATGTATATGTTACATAATGTATGTTTCATAAACAGTTACATAAACAAATTTGTATAAACTGTTGCTTCTAAGAATAATATAAACTATTCAGGTCATATTGCTTGCATTAAACTAAAACTAAAACAGTCCTGTATATCTGACTTCTACACATGGTTTTCAGCACAAGAAATCTTTGCCATGTCACAGAAACAGCTAAGTAAATTGATGGTGGGTTTGAGATTTAAGCATTTTTGTACAAGGAAGGAGCTGGGAATTTTACTTTTAAACCCATTTGAAAATTATTTGCTATATCAGTAAAAGTCTGGCTTGGAAAATTTCATGGTATTTAATATATAAGCTAGGCCTTTGACACTCCTTACTGAATAGAATGAAGCAGCTATGTGAAACTGATTGCAGTAATATGAATTGTTTTTTGCTGGTAAAAGACAAAGGATTAGCACATAACAACCAGTGTACAGTGCTATTTAACAACCTTACTGCTGCTTTAATAACTAATGTTGTCTTTGGTATGCAATTAGAATTACTACATTGTGTTTTAATTACAATGTTTGTTTAACCTATGAACAAGATATAATTCATCTACATATACACGTATGTAGATGAGTACAATAGCAATTGTTACTCTAGATTTTATATATCATGTAAATTACAGTGTTATGTTCAAGCTGCATATATTGGTCTCCTCATTAAAATTGCTATATTTTTTTTTTCCCACACACTACTAATCATATCAACTGATTTACATACTTGAGCCTCAAACTGCTTCAAGCACTGACAGTTTAATTCTTTCTCGACTATTATGATTGCACTACACATTACAACAATCACAGATTTGTTGTAGCATTTCTTTAATTGTTGAGCCATGCACTGACATTGGCAATTTATTAACAACAACAAAATCACTTGGTGCAAAATGCCAAGCTATTAATAATCTATCAAATGTTAAGAAAAGGTTTTTGTTGTTGTTTTTTTTGTATGCATGTGGCACTACCAAAAGTTTTTCCTACCACCTTTTCTCATATGTAAAAATGGCTGGTATGGGTAGAGAAAGCTCTATGTAGAGGAGGAACAATGTTTCAACCTTCTTTGGTCATTGTCAAATTTTATGTTGATACAAGTTCTTGTAAACATCTTGGCAATTTTCTGGCCTTGCTGAAATAGTATGCTGAAAATGATGAAATAATGAGAGCTCATTTGTATCATCCCAATGAAAAAATGCTACATATTTACCTCCCCTCACAAAATAACATCATAAATGTCATAGGATATATAATTAGAGTACAATTTAAAGTGAAATGAAGCAAGAACAGGGTAAAAAACATCTACGCTTATTCTAATGAGGTGTCTTCTACAATCTGGAATATTTTCCAATATGTCTCTGCTTTGAAAATTACAATTATGAAATTAGGAAATAATTTGTTACCTTTGTTAAGATACAGATGGTCAGAACAATAAATATTGTGTGCAATTACAAAGATTCTGACTGGATTATCTCTAAATGAATTCCATGGTCAAAGATATATTGGAGCATTCAAAGTGGCTGGAAAAAAGATGTGCAAAGCAAGGCTTTGTACAGTTTTTGCTTGGGTCATTTGGATGTGGAAATCTCTGAGTCAGCAACTGCAGACTGACAGATGTCAAATACCCTCATAACAATAGCAAAAGCCCTATATCAAAGAAAGGACTTCTAGACTCAATTTCTCTTCTATAAAATTCTCTCTCTCCACTGGTGACCTGGTATGGCCAAGCGTGTTAAGGCGTCGACTCGTAATCTGAGGGTCGCGGGTTCGCATCCCCGGCACGCCAAACATGCTCACCCTTTCAGCCGTGGGGGTGTTATAATGTAACAGTTAATTTCACTATTTGTTGGTAAAAGAGTAGCCCAAGAGTTGGTGGTGGCTGGTGATGACTAGCTGCCTTCCCTCTAGTCTTACACTACTAAATTAGGGACAGCTAGCACAGATAGCCCTCGAGTAGCTTTGTGCAAAATTCAAACAAAAAAACTCTCCACTGGTAGATTATCCCTTTCAGCTGTGAAAACTTTTGTGTCCAAAAAATGTCATTCTTTTCATGAGATGTATTCCCTAAAAATAAATCAATTACAGAGATCAAGAAAAGGCTAATACATATGTATCACTTCAGAAAGACTGCAATAAATGTTGATGTAATTTCTTCATCCTCTACACTTATAGTACTTTCAAGTAAAATCACTTTTTTCATCTTGTGTAAGATGATAAGATCTGCTAGAATCAGCAGATTTACTAAGGAATTATGGAAAATAATTCTGAGTTTTATAACCAAGTTTTCATAGTTTTTGTATTTATTAAATAGTGTTTTTTGGACAAATTCAGTAACAAACTGAATACTTAAAAAAAAGGAAGCAAATGTATTTGCACAAACAAAACCACAGTTATTTTAACTGGGCTGTGCTTAACTCCACAACTTTATCTTACAGTAAACTTAAGTGAGCTAAACATGGTGATCTTAAAGTTAATCTTTACTCAAGGAACTCCAGCCAGAACTGGACTATGAAATAAAGCTGAATATAACAGCAAAATTTCTTTGTCCCATCAGTAGTATTACCTTCTCACCTTTGTTCTCTCATAGCATTGGTCAGCTTTCACATTTAGACAATGTTGATTTGATCAACAAAGTATAGTACAGTGCTAATCATTTCAATCCAAATGTTACATGATCTGCATACCCGTCAGGCAGTACAAACATCACTACTGAGTTTAGAAAAAAAGCAACCAGAACAAAGCAAACTCACCTTTCTGTACTATGTGTTTATGCTAAAACTGCATAGAAACTGTAAAAATTCCCACGTAGCTGAAACAGATGGAAAACTATTTGTCAAAGATTTAATGTATTTAGTTTTAAAAAGGTTTTGATAAGGTGCCTTACAAAAGATCACACAAAAAAAAATCACATCTGAAAGGTTTGGGAAGGATGAGTTAATTGAAGAGTATTTGAATAGGATAAACCAAGTGGTTATTATTAATATTAAACTGGAAGCTTGTTACTAGCAGAATGTGCTTCAGGAATTGTTGATTGGTCTTTTGTTCCTTTTAATTTATATTACTCATACTGGTAAAAATAAAATGAGTCAAGTTTTACTGATGACAATAAATTCTTGGATATTTCCAGCATTTTGGTAAATATTGTACACCTTTCATAACAGTAAATGCAATTGGATTAATAAAATTGGATTACTTGTTTAATTCAGATGGGAACCTACTAAATTACATAACTGAAGAAAAGCATCTTGAAGCTAAGTCACTAGCCATTAAAGCAATGATTTGTTACTGCCAGTAAAGCTAATAAGATGTATTTACAGACACACTAATTACAAGTCAAAAGTGTATTTACTTGTTATTATGCACCAAGCTGCACAGTGGGCTATCTGTGCTGTGCTTACTATGGGTAATTAAACCTAGTTTTTAGCACTACAATTTTTCAGACTTACAGCTAAAATCACCGAGGAAGCAACAAGTCAAAATAGATAATTACATCTTAATAAAATCCAAATGCAAGGCTTCACAATGGTTACTCTGTATGAAATAATATTGACTTATTGGATGGGGTTCAGAGGAGAGCTAATATGATGACTCTGAGGAAGGGCAGGTTAGAATCTCAACTTACTTTCTCTTCAGAAAAGTAGAAGAGAGAATATCATTGCTGATCACAAGATCTTATGAAGGATTGGTGGGATAAAGGATTTCTTAGTGATCTGAAGATAATAGGATGATAAATGAAAGTTTAAACAAGTTGACAGGCATGCTGGCTTCAATCAAGACAGCTTTATTTTTGCAAATTATGAAATGTAATTCTATCAACAGTGGTTGACACCAGCATTTTACAAAAACTTAAAAAGGACATTAATAGCTTCCTGAAAAATAAATATGATGTTTACTTTTTCTTATCTTCAAGTTGTTCCCTTGTTGCCTTACTCAGAGTACTGAGATAATTATTACAAGATAGTGAATATCAAAAAAATAGCATATTTTAATGAGTTTCTCACTATGTAATAAGAGCCTTTAAAAAGTCAATGAAACTTGTCATTACGATTCCTGTGGGAACATTTTATGAACTGGAGATAAAATACATAATTATCTGCACAGAAAACAATAATGAACAAAATATAGTATGTTATTTGATAGATTAAAATTTCACTCTTTATTGTTTATAAATAATACAGTATAAAATGTCAGAAAACTATCAGCAATTTGTGAAAGAGGGGATGAGACTGATAAATGTAGCAAGTGATGTAGCATTTAACCCAGAATAGTCAGCAAGTCTAGTTCTAACATTTTGATATTTATGGCTAAGCTTATGTATGCATTAACTATATGCCCTAAGTATGGAATATTCTGGTTTTTAATTGTTCTTACTTCTATAGTGTGATTGTAGATTGTAACAGTTTCACATCTGTTTTTATTTAATTTTATCACTTTGTTACATTTTGAACCTTAAGTATTGTAACAAAGCAATAAATCACCCAGTGAACACTGTGTAACTTAGGGTGGATAAAATACTGATTTACATTGCATGAATTCATTTCTTGAGCATTACTTTATAAATTATATTTTTTTCACTGGTTTATTTATCTTTTGTAAACCACTCCCTTTTGAACCTAATGTTATCTGTAGAATTTATAGTTTACCTGTTGCAATAAATGGTTTTCATTAAAAAAAAATAGTTTTTCTCTAGAAGAGATTGCATAAACAATATTTATATCTATCATAAAATACTAATATGAAACTCCTGAACTATTGTAATAACTACATACACTGTGATATATAAATATACTATGCATTGTTTACTTCCTATTCAACTTTTGGGTAGAGCTGTAATGCTGTAAGTTGTGAAACTGTAAAAAATGTGCTTTTGATCATAGGTCGAGTGCTGTTTTTTGGTCTGAATGAGATTGACCAATCACTGGTATCACAAGTTATTCTACTAAAATCCATTACATGTTAAGTAAGGAACATTAGGTTTAAACAATCTAGTCCATTATCTCCACAAAAACAGTTAACTTACAATACAGTAGAGGCAACAGTCCAATGTCTGAGCAAATATACATGCACTGTGTTTGTGTTAAATTAATAAAGTTTGTTCATTTATATCTTACATACCATCCAGTCTCTTTACCTCATTTTCAGACACTCAGTCAGATAACTCATAATTACTTCACAGTAAATATGTTGTTGAATCTTCTTTTATTTTATGGACATGTTTTATTACCCTAAGGAAAATCAGTTTCATCTGGCAATACCAAAGATTGGATACTAAAGAGAAAGTTTGGTAACATGACTAGAGAATATCTTATTATGGAATTTTCCATTTTTTGCTGATGTGTTTCTGAGCTCTACTCTTATTTTTGTGTTATTTAAGTTTATAAGGTCTTCATGTTATTGGAAATGGCATTTTTCACACTCAAGGAACTTATTATCAAATGGAAGAGTTGACCACTGAAGGAAGATAGATGTATAGTAGGGTTGTTGAGTCTAGGTTAAGTCCTCTTGAAAACTGGACTTGCACCAATGCTGCCAACTTCATGACTTCCATAATCTTGCAACCAGTGACTTCAGAATGAAACCCTTTGCTGTGTACTGAACTCAGAATGGCTGCTTATGCAGTACCATTGAGGACTGATCTCAGTAAGAGAGAAGCACAGGTATCTGGAGATCATTGTTGTGATATCTGGCTACTCTGAGACTGAATAGGGTGGTCTAACAGATGTTTAAGTTTTGGCAGCCAAAAAAACTGAAACTCAGCTCTGGTTTGAAGCCATTTGAGAATAACGAGGAGCAACTGGAAATGCTGTTGGTGGGCAAGTCTGCTAACAGGAGTAATCTCATCCAGAAGTTAAATGGTAAAGTAAGTGAACCTCTCAAAGATGAGAAAAATAATGTTGAGGCAACCATTGTCCAACAAGTAGCCTGTGGCTGCAATGATCTGACAGGACAGCTACTGAAGGAACCTTGTGGCCTTGCAACCCTGGACCAGGGAAGGGCTATTATCACAAGAGTTGAAATCCCTAAGCAGTTTACCACATTATATATGTAACAAAGAAGAAATTTTGGTCAGTGAATGACTCGGAGATTGTAAGGGAAAAGTTATGGTCATGATTGCAGGTTTATGAGAATGACAAAGACAGATTCCTCCCCCAACATTCAAGGGTGCAGGGGTGGATGGGGTGGATCAATTCCGAGATGTTTCAGGCAGTTACATATTTGGAAAGTCTGATCTCCAGAGCAGGCTTTAAAATAGCTGATCTTAAATCTAGATGAAATAAATATGCAAAAATGAGCCGTTTTTGCATATTTATTTCAATACAAGTGGGTTTTTTCGACATCAGTGATTAAATCTAGATGGTCCAGTCGTAGATTGCATCAAATACTAAGTGAAGCACAAGTTTGGGACTTTAAGACAGTTGTTGTTGAGTTGTGCTTTTGAGAAAAATGACTGTACCTTGTCAAAGAGCAAACTAGATAAGGCTATTGATTTTACCCAACAGTTCAATCTGTGCAGAATCCCAACAAAGGGTGATAAACAATTTCTCTACTGCTCTGAAAAATTTATGGAGACTAAATTGGACCTGGGCACTAACTTTAGGCAATATAATGGAGAGCTTCACACCAAGTGATTTGGTGATCAGTTCAGATCTATCAAAGGTGGATTATGTGTCTGTCAGAATACAATGGAGAGAAATAACAGTTCCTGGTTCATACAGAAGTGGCTAGAACAATAACAGACCCTGCCTTATATTAGAAGGTATGAGGGAAACCACCACTCAATCTATTTGACACTAATTTCATTCTGGCAAATGGAGATAGGCATAAACAGATATGACTTCTCTGACCATATCTGGAAGGTATCAATCACAAAATGATGTAGTTGTCATCAATTTTGGTTCTGGCATCACCATTGGTGGGATGGGTGTACTGCACAAGCTTCAGGTTAAGTGAAGATGACTGAGAAAGGTCGAAACATTGTTCTCTGCTTATCAGTAAAAGTGTTAATACCCATACATGCTGGTTCTTTGCAATGCATCTTTAATCACACACTCAAAATGTTTCCAATTACTGATGCAAGACTAACTGGCCCATAATTGCCTGGACAATGTTTATCACCTTTAAATATTGAACTAACATTAGCCAACTTCCAGTCTTTTAATACTCTTCCACTACTCAGTGACCTATTAAAATAATAGCTTGTGGTTTACAAGTAAAAATTGTAAGTTCCTTTAAAACTCTAGTATAAAAGTTGTCTGGTCTAGGGGGATTTATAAATTTTGAAGTTACCCAACTTTTCCAATTTTAGAATTTAAAATGGTGTCTTTTACATCAGTATTTTTTCCATACATCAAGTGCTCTGATTGAGGTGCAATAGTAAAGGAGCTGAAGAGAACATATAAGTTTATCATCTCATCATCTTCCAAGACCAACTTCCCACTATCATTTTTAAGAGGCCCAATTTATATCTTAACATTTTGCTTACCTATCATATATCTTAAGAATTCCTTATTGTTAAATTTAACTCTCTTAGCCAAGCCTTTTTCATGTACATTTTTCACCCTTTACACTTTCTTTTTACCATATCACGTGATTTCCAACAGCCCTCTGAGTCTTTATTACTTCCAGTAAGTTTAAATGTCTTGAATGTATTATGTTTGTCTCTAATATGATCTCTTAAAATGTTACTAAACCACATTAGCATATTCCATTCTGTTGCCCTTTTTGTTTCTGTGGGGAATATACATGTTCTTTATGAATATCAGTTTTACCCTCAATGTTTCTGACATCTGATCAAGGTCTCCTTCCAACTCTTTTGTTCAATTCACAGAACCCAGAGTTATTTTGAGGTTGTCAGATTTTGCTGAACAGAAGTGTATCTTAAGAAAAACAATTGTGGAGCTAAATACAATCCATTAGATGTATTATGATTCTGTCTCTGTAAATATATATATGCTGAATTTTCTTTCTTTTTTATAATAATTGTTTTTTTTTTTTTTTAAGTTTGGCCAATCTCATTATTTCACACACACACAAGGAAAACTTAGTTAAGTATTAGACTCAGGTTCCTCTTATAGAAGTCTGAATGGCTGACATTTATTGGTAAATCAGTTTTTACTTGAAAATGCCACATGCTTACAATCTTTGTCACACAAATAACAGGTAACAATCATACAAAAAGATTGGTAAAACAAGATTTCTCTTTAGCATATGCATATTGGCTCCCAGTTTGCCCCTGAAGAAGAAAGGTCCACCTTTTGAAAGTGCTCAGGTACAAATATGCCAACCATTATGATTTGAGCGTAATCATTATGATTTTGGTGTATACATTATGACTATATGCTCATACAGACAAATATTACGACTTGTTGCAACTCCCAAATTATTATATATTATATAGGCCTATAGAATAAAGTGATAAATTGTTCCCCCAGGGCTTGAAAGGGGTGAAAAAAAATTTCCAGTGAGATATAAATAAATTTTGATAATAAATAAAAGACATAGTCCAAATGGCTACTTGCAATAATCATGTTTGTGCTTGAAATAATAAAAAATATTTGTATTTCCGATGTCTACCAATAGTTTAAGTGCGGTGCTTCTCCATACTGGGTACGTAGGGAAATCCATAGTTACGTCATCAGTGCTTGTCAGCCAATCAGCTCTTGTGTAGATGGGTATTTCTCGCTTTCTAGCGGCATAGAAACATCAATGTGATCATTCACAAGATGGAAAAAAGAGGCCTCGTTCACCAGATTGTCTTGTTTCTGGCAAATCTAAAAGGACTAAAATTGTGAAAGAGCTCAGTCTACAATCATTACACTCAGTCATTTGAAATATTTGGCATCTCTGCAGGTTATAGGGTTTGTATTTCATCTCCATGAAATCTCTTGTTATAACTGAAACAAACAATTCTTTTACAGTTTGACATTTAAAGTTACAAATGACTGTTGGTGGACAGAATTAAAAAAAAGAAGTTAAGAATTGTGGTTCAAGCGACTTTTGGAAGAGTCAGATACAGCATTCACATGTACCTGCACAAATGACACCAGTTGGGTAAATTTTGGAAAAATAACATGATATCTTGTAGCCACAATCTGAAACTTTCAACAGCAATTAGTGTATTGTCTTAATTGTAGATTATTTCCCTAAATGGGTTAAGGCAGCCAATATAACAAATTAGGAAGTGTTAACAGTTGCAAATGTTGTAGATGCTTAGTTTGTTTTTGATTTTGAGACTTCTGTTTCATATCATAGACCCAAGAAATTCACTTGACCTCCATTACTTTAAGCATTTATATAAGCATCTTTAGGCTTATATGTAAGCTTCAGTTCAGTGAAAGGTGCACTATGGCTTGTTATCCTCAATTGAATTGTCTCTATTTGAAATTTAATTAAACAAGCTATGTTATTAATTTTGTGCCCGGTAATAAATGAGATTAAAATGTATATCTAGGCGTTGTTTTACATTAACAGTACAAAAGGTGTAGTAAACAAGGCAGCACTGAATTCACTGCAAAGTATTGTACGATTGGTTGTAAAGCAGAGATACCTCTTGTTTAAATAGCTGCTTTACTACCATGATCAAGCTACAGAGCAATGTTTTTTCATTCAGGACACTTAAAAGAGATTATTTTTAGCTTTTGGAGTAGAAGAAACCAACCAAAAGAAATATTGTGACAATAAATATGATGGTAGTTTTTTATACTTTAGGAGATTATTTGTAGAAGAACCTTGAAAAAAACCCATAACACAGTGTTTTGGGAAGGAACTGCTGTTAGTGAACAAGTTATCTTATGCTAGTTTTATGACGAGAATATTTAGGGTAGGAATTTCTAAACTTTCTCAATCTATGATCCACATGAGTAGCAAGCCAGTGTTTTTTGTTACTCATGCTTAACTGGGGGAGGGTTGAGTTCTGTTTTTTCTGAAAAGTGTACTAATGTTCATATATTTTGTTGTTTTTTGTATAAAGTATTTTAGGATCTTTATCATGTAAATAATCTTAGAATAAAAATGTATTTGTCTTTCTGCTATCCCAACAACTATCTATTGAAGTCTACTAGTTGGTCCTGACCCACAATTTGGGAAACTCTGGTTTAGGGAATATAAACTTTAAAGACATTAAAAGACTTGTTTGTCCATTTAGCCCATTCCAACCAATAAGAAAAACAAACAACAGCTCTTATCATCCAATTTTTCAAGTCTTCTCTTAAATAAATATACATGGGCCCAGTGTTTTGAATCAACTTTGTATTAGAGAAGGAGTATTGATTGTAATTTCTGGTAACATTTATAAACATATGTGACAAGCTCCTAGTAAAATTTACAAGTATGTTGTATACAAAATGTCAAATGAGTTACAAAGGTATTTGTACTTAATATATCTCTAAGAAATCACAAAATCTGTTTAACTCATGATCTGACAAGTCAGAGTGCAAGATGGTGTTCACTTAGAGAATAAAAATACATTTGTTCATTATACACTTTGCATATTTCATTTGCACAAAATGAATTATTGATAACTTTAACATTATCAATATACATGGTAGTGTGCCAAGCTCCAAAAACAACTTGCAGGACAAATTATGTATTATTAACTCGAGTGATAGTTTAGTAATTTTTCACTTTCTGTGATTCAGGCTGATAGTCCAAATTATTACATATATTCAATGGATGTGCTTTACTGGACTTTTAATTCACATATCCAATTTCAAGGCAGTTTATTAAGAAATACACGAGATGTAAAAGCTCCAGTTTTGGTTGAATTTGTTTCTTTATTTTTGCATTGAATGTATGGAAACTTTATTTGATGGAAAAAAGATACATAACTTTTATTAATTTTTTTTAACTTTACAACTTACAATTAGAATTCAAATTTGGAAAACTACTAATGATGTGAAAAGTTTTTAAACAAAAGCCACTCAAATTTGACCAAATTTTTTGTGTACAATTATAAAAAAAAGTCTTGCTATTGGTCTGAAAGTTTTACTACAACTTCACTTAAGAACAAATATGGACCATTTTTAGTGTTTTTTTTGCCATTCAACTTAAAGACAATTAATTTAGAGCAGCAAAACATGGGGTGCAAAGACATGCACATACATAAGTATTGGTTAGGCCAAGCAAACCAGATTAGTGGTTTCTAGCTTAATTTGTCAAAAGATTCAAAAGATTAGTCATTATTCAATGCCAATTTTTAAACACAAATTTTTTGAATTTTATGAAATTCAATTAAAGAGTATTTGGTGTTGTGATATTAGTTTAAGCAATTAGTGTAAACAGTGATGCTTGATATTGCTGTACTGAGTGCATACAGGTGTTGGCAAGAAACTATTAATCTAGGTTCCATGGTGTTTACTATAGAGGAAGGTATTAACATTGTTTTAGAGAGAAGAACTACCACCATATATTGTAAAGAATCTTGTTGATTCTGTAAAGTATAGGTTTGTTTTGAATAATAGAGTTGTGATTCTGAAACTAATGTTGGTTACTACCGAGTGTCACTTTTTTACTTGCTGTGGTTTGTTGATGTGTATTGATAAAAAGTCATGATATCTAATCAAAAATACCTTTGGTGTGAAAAAAAGATGTGCCCTCCCAAAAAAAAAGAATAAAAAAGGATTGAATTTTCAATTTAAAGGAATTAACTCAAAATTGGCTGCATAACTGGTAGCTATACTTGTAGTATTGATAAGAATTTCACAGCAAATAGTCATTTGTTAGTTGACTAGGCTGCATATTTTTTTCCACCTGCAAATATACTACAAATTGAACATAAACTAGGCCTAGCTAACTAATGAATGAATATTTGCTGTAAAATTATTATCAACGCTATAGAATAGCTTTAAGTTGCACGTTCATTACTTTTGCCACTTTTTTTGTTCATACCTAAGGTGTTTTTGATTATACACGTATAATATCATGTTAAATGGCACTCAAAGCTCATGACTTGCACACTTTGACCTCCACCTGTGAACATAAGGTTAAGGTTCCTTAAATGTATTGCATCTACCGCATCTGAAAATAACCCGTTTCTATCCTACCAAAATTTATATTTGTGTTCCGTAGTATTATCATTCTCACCACTGAGTGTGAAAAAAAAGTTACATCAACATTTTCAATTCTCTCAACAGTTTTAAACACCCCAACTTTATCTCCTGTAACTCTTATTTTTTTAGTACAAAATATTTTCAGGAATGTTAACCTCTCCTGAATGATTTCATTCCAGGTACCAGCTTTGTATCCCTTACCAACAATTCAATGTCTTTCCTAAGATAAAGATTCCAAGAATGAATAAATGTGGTCTGACTAGTGACCTCTATAATAAAATTATAACCTAATTAGAATTGTATTCAGTATTTATGTTGATACAACCTTTATATCTGACTGGTAGCAACTGATCAGAAGAAGAAGAATGTTTTCATGTGTAACAGTTGTAATGTTATTGTCATCAAAAGCATATTATAATTCAACTTGTAACATCTATGCATGACCCTGTATTTATTATTATTAAAAGCCATCTACAATTTATGAACCAATTCCTCCAAATTATCTTTTTTGTAAAGCAGCAGTTACAGCTATCAAGATTCAGTACTTTAATATCATGTAGTAATTGTATGATACATTTTTGGTTATATATCATGTAGTAATTGTGTGATACATTTTTGGTTATATGTCATGTAGTAATTGTGTGATACATTTTTGGGTACAGTCTTATCATTTTGGTACATCTCAGGATTTATTCTCTAAAGGAACAATCTTTTGACTGAATAAATAATTCTTCAAAAGTGAAAAGGGTGATGGAAGTATTCTATATTCCCCCAAGAGCTACAGTAGTGTGTTGAGTAGAAAGAGTTTCAAGAAACAGAGAAAAAAGATCCTATCTTTTGGCTGACATTGTGTTTAATGAAGGTGACAGGGCAGATGAACTTGAAGAAGTAAATATTAACGATTACTCAGAAATAGATCTGATCTTTGATCAGTGTATGTTAGAAAGAGAAGCACAATTATTACATCTCAAAGAGCATGTTGGCTTTCACAAGTGAATGTTTTATGTAAGTTTTGTTATGTTGTAATTTATTTTGAATGAACTGTTTTCATAAAAAATGAAATGAGAAGGGTTTTTATAATATGGGTGGTAATAATATAAGAAATAATAGGTATGCTGTCATCCTTGTCAAATTGTATCTATTCATGCATTAATTACCCTGTAGGCATTACTGTTTCCTGTACTCAACAGCATCTTCATGTTGTACAAATGAAGAAAGAAAGATAGTAGTTAATGTAGCTCTGTAGAAGGATAATATCAGGAGTGTTTTGGGATATTTTAAGTAAATGACTGAATTATATGGGTTTCAGGATTCCAATAAAACAAATCAATAGCCAGTAGTTTCTCAGTGAGGTTGGCTTGGAATGTTAGGTTACTCCACATGGTCATCTTACTGGGAAAGTATACATACGTATTGATAGTTATAAAGGTATCATAAATACTGTGAAACTTAGTGTAGAATTAAGAATAGGCCTGCTTACAGTTGATGGTCATGCTAGAGAAGTACTCTATCCATTTATAAAATACAGCATGATGGTCATGCTAGTGTAGTACTTGATCCATTTATAAAATACAGCATGATGGTCATGCTAGAGTAGTACTCTATCCATTTATAAAATACAGCATGATGGTCATGCTAGAGACGTACTCTATCCATTTATAAAATACAGCATGATGTTCATGCTAGAGACGTACTCTATCCATTTATAAAATACAGCATGATGGTCATGCTAGAGAAGTACTCTATCCACTTATAAAATACAGCATGATGGTCATGCTAGAGAAGTACTCTATCCATTTATAAAATACAGCATGATGGTCATGCTAGAGAAGTACTCTATCCATTTATAAAATACAGCATGATGGTCATGCTAGAGAAGTACTCTATCCATTTATAAAATAACAAGCTGTAACAGTCTGAATGTGTTGCAAGGCTCTTGGTGAAAGTGTAAATTATCAAATTTATTTGAAGTAGTAGTTTAGTTATTATTGTCACTATTGGTAATTGTGATTTAAACATATTCAAAACTTTAAATTAATATAGTAATTCTAAACTAGTCATTGAACTTTTATATACCTTTGTAAAATGTAAATTATAGATAATATCACTGTTAATGTAAACAGTTGAAAATATTTTGTTCGGCCATGAAATAATAAAGAACATATATCATTATTTATTAATTGAAATGCATAATTTAACTCTGTATCTGTAGGATTAAGCTAATTATTTAAGTTTAACCTATTGTTTCTGTATCTGTAGGATTAAGCTAATTATTTAAGTTTAACCTATTGTTTCTGTATCTGTAGGATTAAGCTTATTATTTAAGTTTAAACTATTGTTTCTGTTACTTAATAAATGTACACTATTTCAAGTTCTTTATTAGTAGATATTAGTAGAAACTGTTGATCTTGTATTTTCAGTATTCTAGAAGTTAATCAAATGAAATATGAAACATTTTAAAGTACTGCAGCTTAATTTGAATTACAACCACTTTTAGTTCACCTGTTACAAGAAATAACTTGGTTTTTGCTTTTACAGTTCTTAGTGACTGAAAAGACTGCTAGTGAAAAGTATTAGCATTGGAATGTGAAAGTTGGAAGTGTTTCATTAATTAAGGGTTATAACTTAAAGTTTTGGAAGTTTAGAATTAAATTTATTTTTCATAAGATTGCTTCTTTGCTATATGTATATACATTTTTATAACTGTTTATCTGATAATGAGGTATTTTGTTTGTTTAAATTTATTTGTATTTATTTGTGAATTCATAGACCTTAACTTAATTGAATGGGATTATTTCAGTGAGTGCATAGCGATCATAAATATGATGTCACCTTGTTTCTTTTCATTTTATTATAAAAAATAATTTGAGTTAATTAGGCCTATATCTTGTTATTTTTTATTATCTATAGATTGACAGCAACAATGTAAAGTTTGTTTTACAAGATGGTACTGAAGTATCAGATGATGATTTTCTGCAGACTCGATCAAATTATACCTGTTTAACAGTGCTGACAGAAGGGGAACTTCACACTTGTAAGTTGTTATTTTTCATGTCCCCATATATACATACTTTGTTTTTGTGTATATATGTTATGTATATGTGTAATTGCAGTTCTTATGGTGTATATATATGAACTACGTAAGTGTTTTTTCTACAAGTTTACATAAGTGCAGCAAAATATGAAAAGGAATCTATATTTATACCTAATTAAGAAATACTTATGAAAACTGCATAATAACAACAGAGCTAACTTTCATTTGCTATGCTATGTTGCCTTCTCCAAATTGCAATCTAGATGGAAGAAGTAATATAAGTATAGAACAGGTCAAGTTAAGAGACACTATCATCAAACTATATTTGGTAGAATGAAGATGGTGCTTGTCATTCAAAATGAATTATTTAAAAGGTATGACAAGTTACCATTCACCCTTCTTATCAGGAATAGGAGAAGATGTTTTGAAGACAACACTTTGTCAATACTATTATTAAGTATGAATATTTTATTTATTTTTCACAATCACAACTTAACACAATTCAGACATAAAACCAAGAAAGAGTTTGGATAACATCTGTACTTATTGAAAATATGAAATAAAACTTGTTTTTGTAAGCTGTAGTTGATTTAAAGTTAAAGCAGTTTGATTTAGTTTGAGATTGTTTCTGTTGTGTTATAAGATGGTATTGTGTGATGGCCATTGTCTTAACTAAGGTGTAATTTTTGTTTTTTTCAAAATTAATGTTTTTTCAGAGTCATCAGTTTGAACTCTATGGTTTGCTCAAGTAATACTAATTTTCTTTGTTTATAAGGCATGTAACATGTGTATTAGCTAATTGTAAACTTAACTTTTTTCCAGGAAAGATAACATATGATATGCAGAAATATCAGGCTTTTGCATATGAAATGTCAAATTTTTGTGTGCAAATTTAAAAATTTGAGTTTTTATGACTGAAAGAGAAGTATTATTGTAAATTTGCCACAGTAATATAGTATATTGTCTGGTTCATTTCAAATTAACTTTATTTTCCTTATTTCAGAAACTAAATCATATTTATATTGATTGTTGTTACCATGGATAAAATTTCTGTTCTTGTAATTTTCTTGTATGAATTCAAGCTTGTTCATAGTGTGATAGAAGCAGATCATAATATCAATCATGAACACACAGCACAGCATTAGTTTAAGAGATTTCACTCTGTGGAGTCAAACTTTCAAAATGAACCTCAGGGCTGCCCTCAGACACCCATTAATGAGGAGAAGATTTGATGGTTTTATTTGAATCAGATACCCAACAGAACATGAGAAAACTTCCTGATAAACATAATGTTCCTTATACAACAGTTTCCGGATATCTGGAAGCAATTATTAAAATGAAGAATCTCAATAAATGGGAACCTCACAAATAACTGAAAACCACCAAACAAGACAAAATTTGTTTCTCATTCTTTGCCCACAACAAAAACTACCTGTTTCTCGAAAAAATTGTCATCTGTGATGAAAAATAGATTCTTTACAACTATCAACAACAATCTGAACAGTGACTTCTTTATTAAGAAGCTTCAAAACATATGCTAAAACCAGCTCTGCACCTTAAGAAGCTAATGGCCAGTGTTTGGTGTTTTTCAGGAGGTGTGATTTGTTATTCATTTGTAAACCCACAAGAAACAATCACAGCAGAGAAATACTGTTTTGAACTTGAAATTATGCATTACAAATTGTCACATAAACATTCATTGATAGTCATTTGCAATAGACCCATACTGCTTCATGACAGTGCTTGACCTCACATGCAACTGTCCAAAAAACTAAATGCACTTCAGTATAAAACTTTACCTCATCCACCATATTGACACAATCTTTTCCCTATGGATCATCCATCTTTAAACATATGAAATTTATTTTTAAAGGAAAAAAGTTTGCAAATCAAAGGCCAATCGAAATAGTTTTTACAGACTTCATTGCATCTAAGAACGTTCAGTTCTTTAAAGGTGACATTTATAAACTTACAACTCATTGACAGAAGTGTATTGAGTCTAAAAAAGCTTATTTTGATTTAGTAAATTAAACAACAAAAAGACATACATGTTTCCTATTTTCTTTTAAAATTCCAACATTTTAATTGCAACAGCCTGATAGAAAGCTATCATTCCTGTTGACAAATTGGATAAAAATTCAAGGATAGAACTGAGAAATGAGTGATGTTTGCTAAATGTTTAATTGATGAGCTTTAAATGATTATATTCAATCAACTCATTCATGATGGGTCACAGGTAAAAGGTCGTGCCATCATGTTTTTTGACTTGCAATCAAAATCTTATTGAAGTACTATTTTATGAATTTATGTCAGTAAGTTTGGAATCAGACTGTTAGATTATAATTCAAACTTTAATATTATATATGAGTTAATTTCTTAATTTAAAAGTAAATATTAAAAGAACACATCCAAGTGTAGATTTCAGTGAGCCACATGGTATGTTTAATACAGCACTGTTTGTAATGTTAAAATACTAACTCTGTAGTTTCATACAAATTGGGATCTCAGATTACTAATATTATGAAGCTAGAATATAAAATAACCTCATATCTTTTTTATTTTGTTGACATTTTGGTTATGTACTGAATCAAACACAGTGGCCACATTCACCTCTTTCTATTTACTATATGCAAAGTTTTTTTTAAATACATACAACAAACCTTCTGCATCCCCATGCTATTAGAATAAAAGATTCCAATATGTCTCATGCAAATCAACATGTGTCATCTCTCCTGTAATAGGAGAGTACCACCATCATGTGAACTATGACTCCTTCATGTGCCAATACCAGATCATCAATTATTGTTTGGCAATACTTGAGTTCAGACATCTTTCTTTTGTTCCAGTTCTGCTACAGAGTGGTTTACCTTAGTTTAACTTGCACTTTATTACATTTATGGTCAAGAAATTTTTACCTTTGTCTTGAAAGCACTTATTTGTATTTTGCCACCAAATCTTTCACTTGTTTATTTGATGTCAAGCATGAATTCCAAGGTTAGCATTACCACTTTGAGTTTATCTCATTCATCTGATGCATACTTCAGGCCATGGGAATGGGTGACCTGTCAGGAATTTATCAGCATTTATTCACAAGGAAATTGAGTGTTATATTGGACTATCTTTGTCTCCTCCTGTTGTCCCTCTCTACCAAAGCCTTTCTATCCTGTCCATGGTGACTAGGTTTTCAATCTTTTGTCCTTCCCTCTCTGAGTTTGACATGCTTTACCCCAACTTACTTGAAGATTCTGTTTGGCTTTTATCAGCTTTCTCACATTTTATTTCTTAGGTATGTGATGTTTTTGTTTAGTGCTACTGTTTCTTATGACCAAAGTGCTTTTTTTTTTACATGATTCTGCCTTTAATTTTTATTCAATTTTTCCCCATCCCCTGATATTTGGGTTCACACTGAGTGTTTTGTCTTCCAGTTGAGTTGGAACATAAGTCTCATTCCCCATGGGCTTCAAATTAGTCTGCTCTCTCCTATTCTGGGGTGGACTGTCATTACTCTGCTTGCATGGGGAGCAGGTACCAAATCTCCTGTTTGCTTAATAGGAGTCCAATATTTCTATCTTCATCTTATCATGATGACTATGTTACGGTTCATTTTCTCAATACAACCTCCTGTCTGAGACTTTTCAAGGGAACCCTGAGTGTTTTTTCTTGGGGCATCTTCCTCTGTTAGCTTCTGTCATCCTCAGCTCTGATCCTGCAAATGTAGTTTCTTTGTTGTTGTGACCTCTTGGGTTGTGATGACATGTTGTCACAGACCCATTTCCTGGCTTCATATCTGTAGGGCCTTTGTAGGGCCCTATTTTTGAGACATTATGTGCTTGACACAGTTTTGTAGCCTAGAGTTGCTTCAGTCCAACAACAGCCCACCACTTCTCTTAGGTGGCCCATTTGTTCCAGTTGGAATTGAGCATTAGATTTGTTTCTCCTGACCTTCCTCTTCTTAGCTATTGCCAGTTTCTTCTTCCAATGGTGCCACTGTTTGTCATTTTTCATGATGACCTATGGTGCACCAGAAACAGTTCTGGTGGGTTCAGGTCCAATGGAAGCTTGTCTGATGGACTTCATTCATCAGTGTAACCCTTTCACGTCTTATGTTTGAGTCACCAAGTATTATCAGAAGGTTTTGTCATTCAATTTCTTACTTCTCCCTTAACAAGCATGTCTGCTTCCTCTCTTCCTCCTCAGAATCCTTTGTTTTACAAATGTCCTTCTGAGTCAATACAAAATGTCCTTTCACAACAGGGTATCAAACCTGCCACATGCAGTTTGAGAAGGGATTACTCTTACCTGTTTGTGGTTCCCCAAAAGACCAGAGACTGGTTGCTGTTTATTGACCTGTTTTGTCCCTCTCAATACTTTAACACCCCATGATTCACTATGGAATTGAAGGGCTTTTCCTCTGGGTCTTTGCATAATCAAGATGAACATTTTCAATACTTTTGTGCATCTTCCCACCTCAGAACATTCTCATCTTTATTTCAGTTTGTCTATTGTAGGGTAGTATAACAATTTTATGCCCTACCCTTTGGTCTGGCATTGGTGATGTATTTCGTTTTTTTCTGGGTGGTGTGAATATTCCATCTATAGCTTCATGCCCTATATATGCACTTTCATTTTTACATGGATGAATGACTTCTTCCCACTCATTCTGAACAAGAGTCATCCTGTAGATACTCAGTACATTCTCAAGATTTTTTAATTGGCAGATTGGTCAGATTGGAGAATTCCTTCCTTCATCCTACCTGGTACCTCATTCATATTAATATTTTTTTCAACATCCATTACAGTTGGCCCAACTTTCTTTCTTCTCTCTGGCTTTGTTCTATGGAACTGGCTGTTTGGAATGCCGAATCTGCTCCTTCACTTTATTGCTGTTGGGGATGTGACCTTTAATGACTCCTCTCATACCGATCAGTTGGACTCATGATCCTTTCAGTGGGCTCTTCATAATCAATTGAACCTTGCTTGGGATCCTGTTTGTTCTCCCATCACCCTTCTTTCCTACATTATGGATGATCTATGATGGTGGTTAGATAAGGCTAATATTTTGGTGGGCATCCAGCTTCCTCCTCTGTGGCCAGATTTACACCTGTTCATGGATACATTCTTTCAGAGCTTGGGTTTGGGTATCAAGATCCCTGGGTTTTTTCACCTTGTATCTTCTCTTTTAGGTCCACTATCATCATATGTGTTTGATGGCATATTATGTACTGTGTGCTTTCAACCTCGTGGTAGATAATCTTTCCTTACCAGACAAGGCTCACCTAATGGAGTGGCCCCTTACATAATATGATTTCGAATAGTCTAAAACTGAGTTAAATTCAAATTTATATTAAGAGTGAATTAAATGTTGATATGTATTAAATTTATGATATTTGCCAACAAGATTGATACACATAATTTCTTTCTCAATACGAATATATTTTAATATACAAATAATACAATTTATAATGATTATTACAAATAATGATTCACATATGAAAGTTTTACAAACATTATTGAGTCTTCTACTTGGTCTCATACTGTATATTTTAGTGATGATTCACAATAAGCGAATTACTTCTGAGCTCACAATGGTACAGTACATTTAATGTGGAAATAGCTACCTCTTTGCTGATCACATCTATATAATGTCTTTGTAAAGATATTAATGTTCGATATTAATTCACTGATGTTAAATGGTTTGTAATGTTCAGAACCTATAAATGTTTCTGGTCAACATTTGAAGTTCCCAACTGATAAGCATAAATAATAGTTGTAGCCTCTAAGGTTTATAGTATACCAGCTGTAACAAATCAATAATACATACCCTTTCTTGGTGCATTGCATTGGTTGCCTTTTATAAATGTTAAACCAGGTTTTAGAAATTTTAGCTTGTACAACAATATTGGGATTTACCTACATACACTGCTGGCCAAAATCTTAAGGCCAATGGGCATAAAGAAAAAATATGCATTTTTCGTTGTTAGACTCAACCACTTATTTGAGTAGAGCTTTGAAAGATGAAAATAAGAAAAGGGAAAATTAAAAATAAAACATTTTTAGCATTTAATAGGGAAAATGCAAACACTGTGAAATTAACCTAAATACTAGCTGGTCAAAAGTTTAAGACCATACTGAAACGAAGCGTTAATCAGTAAACACGTAATGAAAATTAGTCATTTGTGTTCAAGCATTAGCATTGTCAACATCTTTCACTGACATCTGTGTTACCTTGGGTAAAAACATGGCAAAGGCTAAAAAGTTGACAGAGTTTGAATGTGGCAGAATTGTCAAGCTGCAAAAGCAAGATCTTTCTCAACCTGCCATCGCTGGTGAGATTGAGCATAGTAAAACTGCTGTTGCAAATTTCTTAAAAGACCCTTAGGAATATGAAATGAGAATTTCAAGTGGTTGGCTACATTGGTATGTTGGAGAGGGCATCCTTATTGACTGAAGGCCCTCACTTGTGTGGAAATGACTGGATCTTTCAGCAGGACAATGCTACAATGCACAATGCCCACAGGACAAAGGACTTTTTCATGGCAAATAACGTTATTCTTTTGGACCATCCAGAGTGTTTGCCTGAACTGAACCCCACTGAAAATGTTTGGGGGTGGATGGCGAGGGAAGTCTATAGAAATGGACGTCAATTCCAAACAGTTCATGATCTTAGTGAAGCCATCTTCACCACTTGGAATAACATTCCAGCCAGCCTTCTGCAAACGTTTATATCAACCATGCCAAAGCTGATGCTTGTAGTTATTTGCAATGACGGCCGTGCAACTTACTACTGAGACCTATTGTTGAGCGTTTCCTACCCTGTTTAAGAATTTTTTTTGTTATGGTCTTAAACTTTTGACCAACTAGTATTTAGGCTAATTTCATAGTGTTCACATTTTCTCTATTAAATGCTAAAAAAGTTTTTTATTTTTATTTTCTCTTTTCTTATTTTCATCTTTCGAAGCTCTACTCAAATAAGTGGTTGAGTCTAACAGTGCAAAATGCATATTTTTTCTTTATGCTCATTGGCCTTAGGATTTTGGCCAGTAGTGTATCTAGAACATTGTTGATTCTTATGAAACTTCTGTGACTTTAGTGAATAGGCAGAAATTTCACAATAATGGTTTAACAGTATAAATTACATGCATTTTAAATATATATTTGACATCCATCACAGTTGACTTTGCAATTTGTGGGGTTCCTATCATATTGACGATTTGCCACCTCTCTCAATCACCAGTTACCTTTATTTTAGTCCCCTATTCATCATCCTTGAGATTTGTTTATAGATGTATTCAACCAATTTTGGTCAAACAAGTTCCCTTCTGTTTATCATCCTATCCCTTACCCATATCACTGTATAAAGTCCTTCTGCTAATACTTTACTGGCCTGTTCAGTCATAATTTCCTTAGTTACTTTGGTTAAAATTGTTCCCTTTCATCCCTCTTCTGTTATTCCCCACCTGGGGGTACATCTGTTCTTCTCTCACACTGGACCCTCTTCTTTCTCAATGTGAAATTCTAGCTAATCTTTTGCTGAAAGGGTAGCACCACATCAAAAGTTATACTTTTCCTGAACTTATATTTGTATTTCCAATAGGTTCATCCCTCTATACACACTTCCCACTCTCCTTCTCACAATCATTCAGTGCTTACGTCTTCTGCCAAATTTCAAAGCAATGGTTCAGTAGTGGTGCATATATGGAGTTGCACATGTTATATAAGGGTGGTGATCTCCTGTTGGTGAAGAAATGATGCATGTTTATTTGCATGAGACCTGTTGAGATCTCTGATTCCAACAGATGGGCAGGTTACAGAAGGCTTGTGACATGTGTTATGAAAGGTTGGAGGGCAGTACCAAATAGAAAAAGCTTATCTGATCAGTAAAAAAAAAATATCTATAAGAAAAAAATTCAGTTTGGGAAAATTTAACTGTCAAATATCACATATCTAAAACTGTATAGAGAATTTTTTGATATACATGTATATGTATATATATATTTTTTAATTTGGATGTATAAATACATGAAGTTATCGAAATAAAATTATTGGATTGGCTCAATGTGAATTATCAAGATAAGTTAAGGTTTTATGCATAGAAAATCTATACAGATTTACCACAACGAGTTAAAGAAGCCTTAGACACCATTGCAACTGTAATAACCAAGAATAAAAGGATATTCATAGAAGCAGATGAATTTGTTGAAGAAAAAGTACATTTACTCCAACAACTCCAGAAAATAATTGAAAAGATAATAGTGCCAGATGAAGAGAAGTTTGCTGATTTAAGGAAGGAGCATGTGGAATGGTTTGAAGGTCAGTCCAAAAATTAAACATAAGAATAGCATCAAGACAACATGATGTCATTAAAAAATTTAGGTTACTTAAATTTAAACTTTAAAACACCTTAAATTATTATTAAAATTTCTGTTGCATTTTGATGGATATTTAAAACTAGCTTCTTTTGTCAAATCTGAAGGGTCCTTTATTCTAATTAGTGTCACATTCTCTGCATTTGCAATGATCTTAAATATGTTCAGAGACACCATCACCTGACAGTCAGCAAATGCATGTTAAACAGTACTTGAATAATATTTAGACCTCAGAATGCTTTTCTTTTGTACCTTTGCTTCATCTTATTATCGTGGAACTAGTACAAGTTACACCACAAGTCTTTTCCTTAATTGAAGAAAATAAATCTAAATCTAAATGGAAGGTTTAAAGACACTTTAGCTTGATTTGTGTATAAACTCCTTGAATAAGTATATTCAAGTTCCCTTTTTATATAACTATTTGACAGATTTCTGTATATCTAAATACACATAAGAACCATATCATCATGAACCAGCTTAGTGACATGTCAGCATGAAGAGTACAGTGAAAGATACTTTTATTAAATACAGAGCAAACATTATTTCTGTAACTCAGTGCTTCATTAGGCCTATCTAACTTCATCATATGGAGATAACGTGCCAGTAAAATTTAAAAAACTGTCAAGAGTAATTAGAGCATGTGAGTGCAATCAAAATGATGTCATAATTACATCATAATGTACAGGTAAGATAATGTAAAAACTTGTTTTGACAGTGTAATAACATTATTTTAAAGGTTATAGATAATATTTAAGTTAACAAGTTGAATTTCGGTGAAATAATGTATGTAGAAATTAAGAAAATCAAACTTAAAAATATACTTGGAGTGAGCCCACAATATGGTGTTTGAACTATAACTTAACTGGATTGTATGCTAACCTAATTCTTTGCAAGTTGAAGAGTCAACAAGCAAGTCATGATTGAGTTAAACAATTATTATTATATCTCTAATAAATGTATAGGAAGAATTTTGTTAAAAATCAGTGATGTCGAGAAATCCCACTTGTAGAGAAAAATGTGTGTATACATATATTTAAAAACGATTTCTTTGGGTTGAGAAAATTTGTTACGTAAAGGAGCAAATAACGTTTCGACCTTCTTTGGTCATCATCAGGTTCACAAAAGTTAAATATGTTTTTTCGAATTCAGAGAGAAGGATTATTCAAATAAAATGTTGACATACAGTCACACAAAAGGTGAGGAAATTGTGGGGGTTTAAGGATAGAAGTTTAGAAGTTGTTGTGTAACCTGTAGTGTGAATGAGTATTAAACATTACTTGCTCAGTTTTTTTTATAAATATTACATCATTAGTCTTTTCCTGTTAATGTTACTTTCTCTTTCTAGAATCTTGGCCTTAAAGAAATTAAAATATGGTTATTGTCAAACACATGAGGAGGAGTTTTGGAGTAAATTATTTATGTTTTGCGAGTTTGTGTTACTGATACTTTATTCAAGTACAGAGTAATGGACACCAACTCACATAATGCTTTTATCTTGTTTTTTTCTTATATCAAGTGATGTGAATGCTGTCAGATTTCAATGTGGCCATTTTAATATTTATTTCTTTCATAATTTCTAAAAATTCTAAATGTAACCACCAGAGCAAGTTAAAGTTTCCAGAAGAAAATATCTTCATGATGTTTATTCCAAGTAACAAAAAATTAGATTTAAACATAATCATGAATGAACAAGAATTGCTGTTTTCTGTTCACTTTGAGATTATTGTCTAAGTTTTTTCAGAAAATGTACATATTAAAAATGTTATTACTTCAATTTATTCAGCAATTAGGATTTGTATTACATTTTAGATTTAATAATTATAATCGACAGTATCATCAGCTTCATTTGTTTAATTTGTTAATGATCAACTTGTGTATTGTGCTTTCAGGTTTAGATGAGAGATATATATCTAAGAAAGAATACATGAAAGGCAATGCCGAACATAGAATCAGAAGTTACTATTATAAGGTAAAATGTAAAAAAAAAAACTTGTAAGTCTATAATATGTAAATGTGTTTCATTGAGCTATACATTAAATTTATGTAACAAATAAGCTGCAAGAATGAAGTTTGTCATTAACAAAAATAAATTAGTTATATATTAATATCTGCTGAGATATTCGAAGCTATAAGGTTTACAAGTATTATATTTTTCCCCTCAAATTAAAACACACTAACTTCGTACCTGTTAGTATCTTGTTAAGAAATTTTGAGAGCCAACAGATTAGGCAGATAACACTCATATAAGAGCCCCTTATACCTGTAAATGTCAATAGATTTACTGTTTCTCCAACAGGAATTGAGTTTTTGGTTAAAGATAATGAATAGTTATACAAATAGTTTTGACATAAATATAAAAACTCTAGTTGAGTCCAAAAAGTGTAAATAACAGAAATTTATTACATGGTCGTTAAACTGCCTTTTTTCATTATTTTTCCTAGTCTTGCCTGCAACCCTCCTCAGTTTTCATCAAACATTGTTCATGCATTAAAATAGGCCTAAAAATTAGAATACTTCTGAACGTGATCCACTTCCAACTTTTGCCCTCAACATACAAACACATTTATCATTAAAATTTTTCAAGTCTTTACCATGCATGAATAAAGCTTTTTGATTCTAATAAGATATTTTTTATTTAAAATTCACGTTTTCGTTCAAATGTGGGTATAATTGAATTTAATCTGCAGATGATGTAATGTGATATGTGATACAAAAGATTTGTTTTTTTTGGTGTTTGTATAAGTGAATTTATTACTGTCCTGAAAGGCGTAAAATATAATCTTTAAGAATGCAGTTTAGGCTGATTTTATTTTTTTAACCCATGTTTACATAATGATTCAATTAGGTTTATTTTTGTGGTTGAAGTTAAGGTTAAGTTACATGATGCTGTTTTGTAATGAAAAATATTCATTGTAAATAGTGTGAAAAAATAATTATTGTCATTGGTGCAAAATTTAAACTATTGCAGCCAAAGTTGATTTTTCTTGTACTTCTTCATGTACAGGTTTTTGACAATTTGTTTTCAATAATGGTCTGACTAATTCACTAAATAATTAGTTGAGAGAATTACTTTGGGTGTTTTGCTTGAAGTTGATCAGAATTTTTGAAAAAAGAATTGTAAAATATGTATATAATTTATTGCATCAGGGTGTTGTGAATGACATTGTTTTTGGATAGAAACTTGGCTCATTCTTATATTTCATAGTCTTTTGAAAAATTTTCAATTTTGAAGAATCTTGCAATAAGAGAAGCAACGATTTTTATATTTCATCATATATATATTTAACTTATAAGCAAGATAGTCTTCATTTTTACTGATTGTACTATTTATATTGGTGGAATGATAACATCAAAATATTTGCAATATGACAGTGGTATTAATATTTATAAATATTTTCCAGCCTTCTGATTTGTATTTGTTTTCATGTCTTAGCTAGATATAATAAAGTAACAGACCATAGTAGTCAAATTTTTTAAAATTAAATATTACTTTTTTTCCCTTCAGACCAAAGTAGAATTACAAAGAAGGAACCTTCCAGAGATGTTGCTGATTGATCTGCTCATTGATTTAAAAAACTTACTGAAAAGAGATAATTACAATGGCCATCTGTTTGTTCGTGGAGAATTAAAAGCTTTGTGTACCGAAGAAGGCACATTTTCTTGTCAAGGACGGTACAATGCCTCTAAATGTGATAAAGCTCATACACTTAATCCATATCTTAGTAGTGAGCATCGTAAACTTTTCAGTACTTGGAATCTTGATCACAGGTAATTAATTTTACTCAAAGAATGTTTAAAACAGTAAATGCCCTGATGAATAAAAATATGTTGAATATTTCTTGGTACTTAGAAAATGTTATTTTCTTTCATTTGACACAGAATTTCTAGATTTTTAATAATGCACCCTATGTAATGGTTTATGCATTAAAACTATTGTAAATTGTCAGCTTTTTTTTTAAAAAACCTCTATAATTATTATTATTATATGTGATAACTATAAGTTAATTTCTTGATCATTTCTTTTAGGATTGAAAGATCCCGTACTATCATTCCAGCAGTTGTGAATGCTATTAGAGACCTTCCTGTGAAGTCAGTCATAAATTCAGACTACTTTTACTCATTACTGTTTACTTCTGCTAACCTTGAACTGGTGCATATTGCTTGCCATGATAAATCTAAACATGATGGGTTCAAATGTGATAAAAACATGTGTTATCGATAAAGTTAGTTTCATTTGTATGGTTGGGGTGAATTGCTTATAGACAACTTAAAATAAATTTAGTACTATTGTTACATCCTAAAACACCTATCCCCTGTACTTTTTTCTCAGTTGAAGTATATTTGTTAGGAAATTCCATAAAATTAATTTGAGTCTTAAAAGATGTTATTTTCATACTTAAGTTTGTTTTAAACAACATGGTTTAAGAAATCAAAATTTTAATCCAATTCAAGGCAAATATGATATATTTACTGATTTATATAATAATGGTTGTGTAATTACATAATGTTGAGGTAAACTGTGGAGGGGCTTCCCAAAGTGCCATCAATATGAAGTATAGATGGTAAATTATAATAATGTAAATATCAAGGTACATTTCAGAATGGTGTGCTATTTTGAAATGCGTTTTCAATGCAGTTTTCACTGGAAACTCATACTCTGATTAATAATTCATTATTACAAATTAGAAATAATTTGTTTATGAAAATACGCGTATATGTAAAAGAGGAAGCTCATCTAAATTCCACCCAAGGTATTCTTTGTTTTTTTGTTGTTTTTTTTTAATTTCGCACAAAGCTACTCGAGGACTATCTCTGCTAACCCTCCCTAATTTTGCAGTGTAAGACTAGAGGGAAGGCAGCTAGTCATCACCACCCACCGCCAACTCTTGGGCTACTTTTTTACCAACGAATAGTGAGATTTACCGTCACATTATAACGCCCCCACAGTTGAAAGGGGAACATGTTTGGCGTGACGGGGATGCGAACCTGAGACCCTCGGATTACGAGTCGAATGCCTTAAAGCGCTTGGCCATGCTGGGCCCCACCCAAGGTAATACATAATAATAAATAAAATCAAGATTAGCTTAGATTGAACATTTAATATACCATTAAGAGTAACGCTACAAATCAAAAGAAATATAACATAAAGACACAGTTTACATAACAGAAACGAATTATACCATGTGAAGTTAATACACTCTGAGGAAAAGTAAGGTCACTATCAGGCTAACTATCTATCATCATGTTGTGTTTATAGTCAATATTACTTCAAAACAATGCACCTGTTCTGGTGATTGGCAGCAAATGTGTCTATAACAGTATCAATATCGAGTTGTTTTGCCTTCCTGGAGTTTACTGATATGACAGCAAGGTTGCTGGTGTGGTTGTTACCACTGCTGTTGCGCAAGTATGTCTTCAGAAGCTTCAGACATGAGAAAGTTCTCTCACAGGCAGCTGAAGTGACAGGCAGAGTCACAGCAATGCATACAAATTTGTGGAGATCCATGAAGGCATCCTTGTATGGCTCCAGCATGGTTGCAAGCTCCAATGGTCTGGATATTTCCTGCCCCTAGTCTATCTTCCTGGCAATTAGCCAGTTCAACTGGTGGACCTCCACTGCAAGGTCATCCTCTGCCACACCATAGTTTGCTGCCATTCCTAAGAGTGCTTGCTTGTCCAGAAATGTGGAGTGTTTGGGATTCAATGCAGTTGCACCCATCAGAACACTGCAGGCATCAGAGGAGAATCTTCTATTCAGCTCGTTGAGCACCCTGTCTATGATGGGATAGAAGGTATGTCTCCTGGCATCTGGTATTGGTTCATCTCTTTGGCCAGTACTAGATGTGATTATGAATTCTTCATGCCCAACCAATGTAGAGAAGAATTTGTACAGCTTCTGAATTGTCACAAAGAACTCTGCTGCAGCCTGGACGTTGTGCACACAATCAACTAGCACAATGTTGAGCATGTGTGCATAGCAGTGGACATACATAGCCTGAGACACCTCTCTCCTGAATCTCTTGTATGTCACTGATGTGCCCTGACATGACTGCAGCTCCATCATAGCACTGGCCAATGCAGGCATTATGGTCAATACCACATTTAGCCAAAGTCTCCATGATTTTCTTGAGCAATGAATCTGCATCCAGACCCTCAGCAGCTGTGAAGTAAGGCTTCTACGTTTACTAATTTCTGTAAACCTTTACATGTCACTCAATACACGAAACTATTCGTGTACACGGAATTGATGTTGGTGTTGTGTTCAGTGAATATATTGGCCACATTTGAAATATGAATAAAATGAAAATTAATTGCAGGTGTGTCACGTGTTTTGTTTTAACATTTTACCTCACTCTGTTACTGCCAATCTTATTGTGTCATTACATTATCTTAGTTACGTTGCACCATACAAATGATAAAATATTATCACTCTGAACTGTGTACTGAAAATGGGAAAAACCCAAGTACCAGGAGTGCGCATGCTCAGACACATACAGACAACGACAAAAACATGATGTCGGAAAATTGTTCTTATTTCCACACAAGTTTACAAAAACATCAATGCATTAATTGAAGTGAATATGAAAGGTACAACGTGCAATAGAAAACATATATATGTTGGATTTTGGGCCCACTCCCACTCCAAGTCAGTGACTCCTCCAAGAGTAGGGAGAGCCGGAACATCACTGGAGTGTGCAACACTGACATCCATTGGCTCTTGCTTGATGCGGACAGGGAGATTGGTAGCTGTATCGGGAGCTGAAGCCTCAAGTTTTATGGAGACATGATCCACACTCTTGGCATTGTTTTGGCTTTAATCGTTTGTTTAAAAAAAATCAACATGTCCACTGTGTCGGGATCAAGAGACGATCTCAATTTTGTAACAGTTCCTGGCATAAACATATAATAGAAACATTTAAGTATTTACAATAGAACATATTCTGATATGTCGGATAGCGGTATATATCTATAATCATGATGAACCACATGTGTGATATAGTGTGAATGTTTTATAAAAGAAATAAAGAACTCACCACCAGCACAGGAAAATACCCGCTCGGACGGTACAGAGGTGCCTGGAATGGAGAGCAGTGTTCGGGCCAGTTTAGACATCGTTGGATACGATGATTGTTCATTTCGCCAACAGGCAAACGGAGATTCTTTGCATGGGATTGGCTTTTGCTCCAGGTAGAGGAGTTCTAATTCAGCCTCGGGGGATTCAGGAACAACAACAGAACAGTCTTGTTCATAAAAATCACCCAAGAAATAAGCCATGTCGTCTTGTGATAGTTTGCTGCCTGGTTTGGTACTTGAATTCACCTCTGCTGACTGATGTTGAGGAACAGACCTGTCAGCTGCTACTCCAGTGACTTGTGATTCAGACTGTGCCAGTTTTTGACAGTAACAAATGATTTCTCGGTGAACTACATCTCGCTGAGCTGGTGTCAAAAATGGCAATTCTTTGTATCGGGGATCCATGAAAGAACACATCATTCTAATGTTTTTGCACATGTCTTCAGTTTCTGTGTTGAAACGTCTTTTCAGATCTTGTGAGATTTCAACTTTGAAGTTTTTAACCACATTGGAATCTGAGTCTTTGGTCTTTAAATGGATCTCCAACAGACTGTACACGATCGGCATCACCCCAGAGAGGGTTGGATATTGTTCTGAGCAAAGACCCCTTGTGGCTATGTATAAAGGCTGAAGAACTGGAACAATATCTTGAATGACCTCCCAGTCTTTATCAGTAATGTCAAGAACCTTTGCTTGAGAGTCCTTCACAACATTACTGTGCAAGACTGCATATACAGCAAGTCTCTGTTCTATAAGTCTGTCAAACATCTCGTACGTGCTATTCCACCATGTTGCACAGTCTATGATCAAACTGTGGTGCGGTAATCCCATCTGCTTTTGACGTTGGGTGAGCTCATTGGAAGCTAACACGGATTTTCGAAAAAAAGTTACTAGTTTTTGGCTGCCAATAGCGTGGTTAATTGATCTGACTTTATCAAATGCAGATCTGATGCAGAGCTGTAGCGTGTGTGCGAAACATTTCACACTCAGCTAGCCAAGATTGTTGCAGCACAATGTCATGTTGCTGGCATTGTCTGTTATGAGTGCCGTAATTTTGTTCAGTGGTATGTGAAATTCTGACGTGATTGACCTCAGTTCATTAGCCAGATTTTCTCTAGTATGTCTGTCTGTGACTTCTCTTGTGGTTAAAACAACATTGTGCAGTGTCCAGTTCGAATCAAGATAGTGCCCCGTAACTGTTATGTACGCTTCAGTTGCCTGGCTTGTCCATAGATCAGACGTCATGGCAATACTTGTGCAGTGATTCAGGATATCATTGATGAGTAACTCTTTCTCAGTAGCAAATATTTTCTTCAGATGATTTGTGACCGTTTGTTTCAAAGGTACAGTGTAACTGGGATTTAGTTCTCCACAAAACGCCCGGAAACCGGGTCCTTCACAGATTGATAACGGATGCAAGTCCACGGCACACAATAAAGCTAACTTTTGTGTGCAGCTATTCCACCTATCCTTTGATAATACAGGTGCTTTATTTGCGTTGATTTTAGTTTGAACTTTTGTTTCTTCACAGTAGATTGACTTATGTTTATGCTTAAGGTGGTTTAGCATTGTTCCTGTTGAACCTCCAGAAAATGAAAGGTGAGTGAAACATAACTTACACTTCACTTTGTTGTTATTTTCACGTTCAAAATGGTCCCATACTTTTGAACGCTTGGCGGTTGCAGGCCTAGAACTAGCAGAATCCATTTTGTACCACTTCCGTTGGCTGGTTTGGGTGTGAGCGAGTGGCAATTTTCACATTCATACCAGACAACAATTACAAGATTGTTTGCACGTGATTTGACCATGTTTACGGATGCATGCGTGCGCTGTCAGGGATCTTTACTGAAGTGTGTTTTGAGTGATGTTTGGGTATAAGACAACAACACTTTGCATTTGCCATTTAGAAAACGATTTATGGCATAATTCTTTTTGCAGAAATATTTTGTACAATCTTATCCACCACTCGGTGCAGGTTATCCGAGGAGCCAATATGGCAAATGTGAGTAAATCGTAAAAAACAGCAAAAACTGTCTGGGACTGTAGGGAAAATATTTTGTCACAAATGATAGCTATCGTATGTTTATTAATTAATGACGTTACCAACTGGCTCACACTTAGTGCAGGACCTAAGCAATTAAACGTTTTGTAATATCCTAAACGGATACACCACAAACAGTAACCTTCATCGTGTACACGTGTAAACGTAGAAGCCTTACTGTGAAGTCCAGGAACTCCTTGTGAAGGCTCTGTTGGTGGAGGTACCTTACCACAATGGACCTTGTTTGCTCACATCCTTTGTTTCATCCACCATTAGAGCAAAATTCTCAGCTTCCATGATGTCTTTGCTGATATCCTTTCTGATCATTCCAACTATGATGTCAAGCAGTTCGTTTTGGATATCATGGTGCGTGTACTTGGCATTGGCAGGACCACTCAGCTTCTTCTTCACGATTTCATCATACCTGGAAATCATGTCAAGAAGTTTCAGGAAATTGCCCCTGTTATCTGACTGACTACCTTCCCTGTGACCTCTCTGAGCTTTATTCTGGCAGGCTGTGTAGAGCAGTGCATCTATCACGGCTTTCATATAATGTCGGTTTTCCTCCACAGTTTCAGCATGGCTTGCATCGAGAGCATGTTGGATCCTTGCACCCTTTGTTTTCTGCAATTTAAACTCTGCCCAAGCTTGCATGGCAAACTTCTGTCCTGCAGAGTTATCATGGGACTTCAGTGATGTGGTCACCTTTTTCCAGTTCCAGAAGCCTTCATGGGTGAAGGACTTCTCAGTTTTACTCCAAAGGCATCCTTGGACCAGTGGGCCAAAATGTGTGCAAATTCATGTAGTTCTGTACATTTTATCATTATTCTTCTGTTGGGAAGTCGTTTAATGTCTTTAAATTGAATGCCCAGGAAATAAGCCCTCAGTTGTTTCACTATCTGAGGGATGCATGTTGTGTTGTTTATTCCTTCAATAAACAGAGTTGGAATTCTGTATTGAGGATCAGCGTGTGATTGAATGATTGAAACAGTGGGGATGTTTTTAGTGTTATCAATGCCATTGTTTGTGTTTTTAATTTAGTGTTGCTTAGAGCTATTAGTCTTAGAGTTAGTAGAATTATAGAGCTATTAGTATTAGAGTTAGTAGAGTTATTAGTATAGAGTTAGTAGAGTTATTAGTATTAGAGTTAGTAGAATTAGAGAGCTATTAGTATTAGAGTTAGTGGAGTTATTAGTATAGAGTTAGTAGAGTTATTAGTATAGAGTTAGTAGAGTTATTAGTATTAGAGTTCGTAGAGTTATTAGTATTAGAGTTAGTAGAGTTATTTAAAACTATACTTACTGTAACCTTTTTCTTCTTTTGTCTTCTTTTCTCTGGAGTTGGTTCTCCTTCTTTTATTGACAGCTTGTTTGTTTCTTCTGGACCTAAATCCGAGCTGTCCTTCTCCGATCCATCTGTAGATGAGCTCGAAATTTCTGAGGCTGGTCCCTCAATTGCCTTATTAAGCATTTCGATGATCTCTTCATTTGACATGGCTTCACCATTGGATCTTGTTACAGTCTTGTTCTTTGATCTGCAATTTATCGTTTTACTTGTCCTGAAAAGAACTAAGGGTATGCCTTTTTTAGTAAAACTGAGGTTAATGCACAAACAAAATAAAAATGTCGCTGGTTTACACTACGTTGCTCGCAGCTGCTGACTGCACATCCCCTCTGCTGAATGTCGACCTTGGAACTGAGAGCCACGTAACAACAACAACAAAGCTGACGAGTATTTCGGTCTGAAGTTTTCTATCCCCTCCAGGGATAGAGATAACTGAGAGTGCTCAGAAGGATGGCCTTTCTCTTCGCCCCACTCATGACTTTAGGATATTGAAGCAGCTACCCGAAGAGAAGAGAAAAAAAAACACGGACGAGATCATCCTTATATATGGTGCAAATTTTGAGCAAGCAAGGAAGACAAAAGACCAGCAAACTGACACCAGACACTCATAGGATATATGCAAATACCACAAAATCAACGGCTGATACATGACTTAGGGTCCCTCAGGACGGCTGGGATCTGTAGACCCAATGCCGAAATTTAGATATGGGGGAAATAGGAGAACCCCGGGAAAACCCACTTTCACTAGCTAGTGCCATTTTAGCTCACTTCATGAAGGTGGAGGGTCACACGGAGAAAAATGGTGCTATGTTACAATAATGTTTTACCCTTTCCATTAATGTGTGAAAGTCATTGAGAGGTGGTGAGTCCACTGCACTGTATGGCAAAACTCCAGGTTGGAGTTCTAGAACTTGCACAGGTAAATTCTCCAGGTATTCTTCAGTCGTCTGGGAAAATTAATATCTTCTGTGTAATATAGTTTGAATAGTTTGAGAAATGGTAAGATGCTTGTCTGTTATAGTTGACATGTCGTAGTAGGTAACTTGTGTAGTTTGCGTCTGGGAAGATGTTTTCGAGTGAGGTGTAATAGATGGCATCTGAGTGAATTTGTTAAGAAACTGAGACTTGTTCTGTACATGATTGGCTGTCTGAGTATGGTTGTTGATTTTCATGGTGAAAGTTTGAATTGAGTTGGATGGCAGCTTCACAATAGACGATTTGACTAAAGACTGTGTTAGGTGGAACAGCAGATTAGGTGTTACATTAGGTGGCAAAACAGATTCTGGTTGCTTTGGTATCCTAGGATTGATTGAGTGATGGCAGGGACGTTCAGCACTAAAATGAAAGATGTGATAGTAGCAACCATCACGTAAAATGGTATCAGCAATATGTTTAGTGGTTGTTACTATTTTCATGAAGTTGGTCACTTGTCTGGAGGTTTTCGAGTAGATTCAGTGCACAGCGTATATCTCAGAATTGGTTTGGCATTCAATAGCACATTTGATTTCACTCTGTTGAATAGAATGGTGTATTCCTCTCAGACAAAAAAAAAAAAGGTTTGTTGGGCTCTTGGTTGGTGAACATTTGATATGAATTTGAGTATTCCATGGCTCACAAAAGTATGATAGGTCTGCAGGCCTTGACGGCTGGAGGATAATACCTTCCCGGTGAAGGATCCGGGTTCTAGTTGGGTGTAAGGAAGTGCCAGGTTTTGCCTACGTGATAAACGTGGCTATTTGGAGAGGTGAGAGGTGCTGTGGCAGTTAAATCAGAATAATTAGGTATGTATTTGGACAGGTACGTAGCCATTCCAAGCAGTGTTCTTACTTCGTCGCTATTGGTTGGAGTATGCATTTCATGTATTGCACGCACTTTTTCATCAGAAACTTTGATGCCGTTGCCTGTGATCACATGACCTGTGTAGTCTACCTCTGGCTGGCCAAACAAACATTTTGATAGTCGAAATGTCACATCATTTTGTCTAGCGGTTTCCAACGTGTTGCGTAGCACTTTACATTGTTCAGGTAGTGTAACAGTATCGAGTAGCATATCATCAAAAATGTTATTCACATGATCATGCTCCTGAAATATTTCTTCCATCGCTCTTTGGTACAATTCAGGACTCGACTTAATTCCCATCGGCAAACGTAAGTACATATAACGACCCCACGGAGTGTTAAAAGCGGTGAGTAACTGACTATTCTCATCGAGCTGAAGCTGATAGTATCCCATGTTCGCATCTAGGACGGTAAAATACTTGCTTCCATTAATACGGGTAAGTACATCCTCTAGTGTATTGATAGGGTGGTATTCTCTCAGTAGTGCTTTATTAAGAAACTTAGGATCAATGCAAATTCTCACTGAGTTTCCGTCTTTCTTGTGTACAACATGTAGTTGACTACACCACGGTGTCGGTATACCAACTGGTACTTTCGAAATGATCCCTGTACTGTACTTTGGTTCTGTCTCTCATCGCTACAGGAATCGGCCTAGCAGCCTGTGACACAGGGCCATCTTTGTAATCTGGGTCAATAGACAGCATTACATTTTCCGGTATTTTGCCTACTCTGTCTGTGGGAAATCTGTCTTTATACTGAAGCAAAATTTCACGAATACTCTGTGGCACTTTGTTTATATTAGGAACCCGGGCTAGGAACTCGGAGTCTGACTGAGTCTGGGTTTTAGTACACTTATTTGATTTATCAACCGAAGGGGCGTACTTGTGTTGATTCATGAGGGGGCTTTGAACAGTGGGAATCTGGGACCTGGAGGTAGCCTATGTTGTGAACTCTGATCATGCAAGTATTTACCTTGTACATAAGTACTAATTGCATTTACTTTTTGTATTAACCCCAACTTAGTACTACATTCACCTCCAAGAAGATTAGGTAAATCACCATCAACAACTTCACAATCAATATCATACATTTTGCTTTTGTGAATAACAGTAAATGTAGTTTTTCCAACAGGTGTGATCTTATGATTACCAAATGCTTTTATTGTTACCTGTGACTTAGACAAAGATAATGAACCATGAGGTGCCATGCGATCAAATGACTTTACTCAATATATTACACTCTGCCTGTGTGTCTATTTTCGTACGCACTGCACCTTTACCCTGTTCATATGGGGTACTTAATATGACAGACCAATACTCAGTAGGTTTGTTTACACCAATGGAGTAAATATTCAAAGAATTCATACTTTCCTCTACATTACACATTTCATAACAATCATCATAATCATTGACATCTTGAAAATAATCATCACATGTGTTTACAAAATGTACATTTCTATTCTTATTTTTACACATGACAGCAAAGTGACCTCTTAATTTACAATAATTACAAGTTTTCTCTAATGCTGGGCATCTTTGTTGACTGTGATGTGGTAGTTTTCCACACCGATTACAGTTCCTCTGTGGCGGTCTCCGTGTCGTGGCTCCTCTGTAGACCTGTGTGCCTCGTCTTTGCTGGTTTCTGGAACCTTGACTTCTGTGGCGACTACGACCTCTGCTTTGACCTCGACGTACATAGTTTACATCTGTTACGATACTTGTGGATCCTTCGATTTCCTTCAGTGATTCTAGTTTCTGTTCATGGTGATGACATTTCTCTGTAGTCTGTTTCAGTGTCAGATCCTCTGACCACAGTCTGTCTCTTAATGCTCGATCACTAATGCCTATGCTGATTTGTTTACACAACTGTTGTTCGAGAGTATCACCATACTCACAGTTCTGTGCTATCTCTCTAAGTGCACTGATATACTGGGACACAGTCTCACCTGGTTGCTGCCTTCGGTCCTCAAACTTTTTCATGTACAACTTTGTTACATTGGTTGGCTGAAAATAGTTGTCGAATTCTCTGATTACATGTTTATAGTTCTTCTGTTGAGCTTCTGTCAGTCCAAAATTGTCGAAAACTGTCTTGTATTTCGACCCAAGTGTGTACAACAATATAGACACTTTCACGTTCTTCTGTTGCCTCTGATAACCCTGATGCCATGAAGAAAATCCGCAAATCTTGTTTGAGATTCTTCCATGCCGCACTAGCATTCTGTCTTGTCATTAAAAACAGGTGGTTTGAAACTTGCCTTCGCCATTTTCTGGGTAGAACACGTGTGTTTCCTCGAGAATGTTATCTCGCATCGATTATGTCAATTTACAGTTTGTGAATGTAAAGTTTGTATTTATCTTGACTGTGTGTCGCTTCTAAGGCACAATTTAAATAAAACTTCCACTTCTGATACCATGTTATGTCTTTGGGTTCTCATAAAACACTTGTTATCGAGTAACAACAAAACTCAGGCGCCGCAGCTTTCTGTACTTTATTTAGAATAGCCTCGCACATACAAAATACTAAGTGCTGATTGGCTAATAATGTCACATACATAACAGGAAGAAGGAATTGACTGATGTATGACTGAATATAACAATAAAATATGAAAGTTAAGAGTTGAAGAGGGGGAGAGCTGGCCTGGTCGGCTTTGGTCGAAAATCTTCTTGATCATGGGTTGCTAGACCAAGGCTGCAGCAGGTCACACCTACTTCAAGGGACTGGTGGCAGAGGGAGAAATGAGTAGTGAGAGAGAGAGAAAGATTAAAATAGAACCAAAAACGGGATATAGAGAGATTAATCGTGGAGAGAAAGGAAAGGGAAGGGTGGATAGAGATAGGAGTAGAGACAGATGGTCTTTTCAGGGCCAGGGTGCCTGGGATCCAATGGCGAGAAATTAGATGTTGGGGATACCAGAATACTCGGAAAAAACCACATTCACTGGATGGACGCCGAAAAAAATACCCACCCAGTGCCCAACCTAGAATGTTGAAAAGAAACATTATTGACATGTAAATGGATAACACTATATTGTCTGTTTTAACATTACTGGTTAGTACTGGTCACTGTGGTTAGTGATCCGGTTTATTGGTGAAGTGTACTTAGTCCAGGTATGGGGGGTATCTGCTATTTCGGAATAATTGACGAGTTTGGAGGTTTCTATCAGCAGCTTTAGTATAATAGCATTTGGTAAGTTTGATGAATTGATCCTTAATTGGTAATAGTTGAGTTAGGGAGTTGAGGTAGGTTGTGGGAGTGTAGTTGGAGAGACGGTAAGCAATTTTAATGGTGCGGTTTTGCAGGTTTTGTAATATTGAGTATTGTCTTTCAGTCATGTTACATGTGGCTGTATAACCATATTCTAACAGGGTCTAATGAATGCTTTATATATAGTGATAATGGTTCTGGGAGAACAGCCTTTGTTCGTGCCGCTAATACGTTTCAGAAAGAAGATTCTGTTACTTGCTCGGGTAGCAATTTTCTGGAAGTGTGGAGTCCAGGAAAGGTTATGAGTTAAGGTAAGGCCTAGAAAGGTTATAGACTTTGTGAAAATAATGTCAGTTTTATTGAGGTTGAGCTTAATGTTTTTGAATTTTTTCTTATACTTGTTAACTTTTCTGCAGAAGGCAATAGCTAGCGATTTTCAGGGATTTAAGATGACATGCCATTTATTACACCATTGAGATACTGTATCAAGGGTTGTTTGAACTCGTGAGGCTGCAGTATGGGGTTGCATGAGGTGCTCCAAATAGCAATATCGTCTGCATATTGGGAGATGGGGTTGAGTTTAGTGAAGGAAAAGGTATGTCATTAATATAAAAATTGTATAGTATTGGACTGAGTAGAGAACCTTAAGGGCACGCCTGCGTTAAAGCTGAATGGGTGTGAGATTGAGTTGTTTATCTTAATACTTGCCTTACGATTGGTGAGGGAGCTGGATATCCAGCGGACTAAAATATGTGGAATGCCGATGGTTAAAATTTTATGGCGTAGGCCATCATGCCAGACAGAGTCAAATGTTTTTTGAACATCTAGAAAGGTAGCGCCTGTTGTTTGTTTCCTGTTAAATCCTTTAAATACTGATTCTGTGAGAGGAGAGGTGGTCAGTGGTTTGTCTGTTTTTCCACCGGCGTTTTGATTTTGTTGATTAAGTTGTTAGTCTCGAGGTAGCAAGTAATTCTGTTGGTGATGGATTTTCCATAAGTTTTCCTTGGGTGTTTAGAAGGCTAATCGGTCTGTAATTATTCGGATTAGAAAGATCTTTATCTTTTTTGGGTATGACTTTAATTAAAGCGGATTTCCATAAGTTTGGGTAGTTTCCTGAGAACAGAGATAGATTGAAGATTGAGACTAGGTGATTAAGGTTAGTATTGGACAGGTTTTTAAGAACTTGGTTACTAATGCTGTCAGGTCCAGGAGCTTTGTTTTTAATTTTTTTAAGGATAAGTTTGATTTCAATCCTAGTTATGGGTTGAGTGTAATAAGAGTGGGGATGTTTATCTCGTTTAAGATTAATGGGAAATCGGGGTAGAACATTGCAGGGTTTGACTTCACAGTTTGGGTATTTCGGTGATAGGGGGATTGGTCAAAGGATGAGATATCAGGGGTGACAAAGGTGTTTGTAAAGTATTGAGCAAATAGGTTAGCTTTATCGAGGTCAGAGGCTGCTGAAATATTGTTATATATGATGTCAGGGTAATTGTTGGTAGGTTGTGTATTAGCAATGGATTTAATTTTTCTCCAGAATAGGGTTGGGTTTGGGTAAGATTTTTTGATGGAATCACAAAAGTTGTTCCAATTATGGGTTTGGAGGGTTTTAATCAGGGCTTTGATCTTGTTATTGGTATTATTGATCTGGGTTTTTATGGTTGGATTACGAGAGGATATGAGCTGTCACCCGTGAGTGGCGTCTTTGAATGATTGCTTGATGTAAGTCAGGGTTAATTTTCCAAGAATTGGGGTTAGTATTGTATTGTGTACTAGGTATGGTATTTAGAGTAGCTTGATTAATGGCATTGGTGATTTGGGTTGCATAATCATCTATATCAGCTTCGCACGAGGCAACTGTCTTAGTTAGAGGTACCTGTTTTTTGATATGGTTATTAAGTTGAGTCCAGTTAATGTGAGAGTAATCGGGCAGTGGTGGACGTGTGATTGATTGGGTGAGAGATTCGAAAGATTTGAATGTAAATAGGGTAGTGATCACTACCGATGTTGTCAAGAACTTGGAAGTTGGTTATGTGTCGAGACTGTCTACTAGGGGCTGTTACTAAGTCAAGGATATCTTTGTTACCATTATTCTGCATGTGGGTAGCTTGGTTATTGTTTAAAGTGACAAAATTATTATCCTCTATGAATTTATGTTGTATGATTCCGTTACGGCAGTTGAAGTCAGTGTGTTTACTGTTGAGGTCGCCAATGGTAATCGAGTTTGGAAATGAGTTATAGATCTGTTGTAGAGTGTTTAAATTGGGTTTCGTTCGTGGGGAGACATGTATAGCAATTAATGTAATAGGACTTGATGAGGTTTGAACTTGGCAGATGATAAGTTTGTTATCAGTAGCACAATTAAGTTTGGGGAAGGAGATTACCAAAGAATTGAGGTATAGTATTTCAATACCTCGGTTATTACGGTTAAGGGTAAGTGTTTCATATTATAGCCAGGAATACTAAAATTAGTTTTATCTTTTAGTAGTGTTTCACTTAAAAATAGGATATCCGTTTTTGTTCTTGTTAGTAACTGGAAAATTTCATATTTTTTGTGATGTAAACCTCCGCGAACATTAATATGGATTATGTTTACCATTTAAAGAAAAGGATGTAAAAGAAGAGAAGGGGAGACGACGTCCAGGAAGGATGTTTTACATGTCGTCCAGGAAGGATGTTTTACATGACGTCCAGAAAGGATGTTTTACATGTCGTCCAGGAAGGATGTTTTACATGACGTCCAGGAAGGATTTTTCTTAATCTGTTCGAGTTGGATGCCAAGACGTACAGGGTTCAGGAGTTCATCAGTACCGAGGAATTTGCTGGCACTCTTACATGCTAGAAGGGCTACATGATCTGCGTCGAATCTCTTCTCACATAGTTCAGTTAAGACATCGGTGATAATTGTCACAATTACTTGGACAACATCATAGAACTGTTTTTGAGTATAACTATGATTTCTACTATCAATTACATTGGTTGCCTCAGCATAGGTTTTCTTGGTTATGAGGTTAGGTACTTGTACAGGAGTGGACCTTCTTTGGTTGGTAAATTGTCGTTGGGATCAGAAACTAAAGGTGAGGCAAATCAGATAGATTTCGTGGCATTGATGAAGATTTGTGGGTTGACAAATGAAGGCTGTTGTGTACAAAAGGCAGCTTGAAATGTGGGACAACCACTGTAAGATGAGGCGTGGGGTCTTTTGCAATTAGTGCATTGGGTGGCCTCTCTTTCATTAGGGCACGCGGAAACTTGATGTGGGCCACTGCATCTGATACAGCAGACAAGTGATCTGCAGGCTGTCGCGGTGTGCCCAAATCATTGGCATTTGAAGCACTGGATTAATCTGGGGGTAGTGTTTCTCATTTCCTCTACTTGGTGATGGTTGTAGTAAAGGATGACACCTGATGTCAGTATTTTTTCAGCAACTTTCTCGTTGGAGATACTGATTTTTACTAATGGAGTGGGTAAGCCAGTCTTGGGTGACTTAACACTCCTACGAAAAAAATATTTACATCCACTAAAGTGATTTTGGGGCCTATCAGGCCCCATATATTTTTCCAATAGAAACAGTGATTTAGCAACATTCATTACAAACAACTTTAGAATGGCTCTGACAAACATTTTTTTTACAATTTGAGCAAACAATTTTCGACTGTTTATCTTTTGATCTGCCGCACAAATGGCATCGTCCTCTTTTTGCCCTCTTTGCAGGCAGTTCACATGAGGTTGTTTTGTCATTATCTTTGCAGTAAATTTCTTTGATTTCAAGCACCAATTGCCGTATAAATTCTCTTCTGGCTCTTGATTTATGTTGACGAAGAAATTCCGGATGTTTTGTCGAGTATAGAACGAAAGCATTGTACGTAGCAAGATCTAGAATGTTATAGAATATGCTGACTGACCAGCGCTTTGATCGCCTCTTTGTTGTATAATATCTCACCAGTTGATCGAGAGTGTCGACACCTGCCTTCGTTGCATTGTAAAGATTGACGATTTCGGGCTTTTCATTCTCTTCTACTTCACCAGACTGATGCTGAAAACTCAGTAGTAGCACATATTTTCCTGGTTTGTCTGAGTGCCCGAGAAGAGTGATGTTGTCATGGTAGAAAAACTTTGGTGATAACTCTCTAGATTTTGCATTTATTTCAGGAGGCAGGAAGGTTCTTGATTTTCGTATGGTTCCAACAAGTCCTGTTCTTTTGTTCAGAGGTACTTGGCAAGTGTCATTGTTGTGAAGAAATTATCTGTCGCTATAGTCCTTCCTTTCCAAGAAATGGCTGACTCAGTTCTCTGACTATTCTTTCTCCTTGATATGTTTCTGTCGTATTTCCAACCTTTCCAGTATAAATTTGAGCGTTGAGGAGGTAACTTGTCTTTGCATCTGTTAGGCACCAAATCTTTATTCTGTATTTGCCTGGCTTTGTTGGAATGTATGTTCTGAAGCCAACTCTTCCTTTGATGTTACATAGTTGTTCATCCACTGTCAGGTATTCGCTTGGGTTGTAACTGTTTTTGCAATTTTCAATGAAAAAATTCCAGACTCCAGAGATGACGGCATCTTTGATTTCTATTTCTTTGAGAGTGGATGTCAAATCTGATTTTTGAGCACATTTTTTGAATTTGTCTTGTGTAATCAGTTTTCAAGAAAATGGCAAACCCAATTCGGTTGAAAACATTTCGCCTATCGATGCATTTTGGATTTGCTTATTCCAAAGAAAAGATTAGCTGCGATCCATTTCCAGAGGTCTTCTTCAAAAATTGGTTCTTTCATGACAGTGTTTGTTGAGTGAATGATCTGTTCCATTATATTATCAGAAATGAAAATTTTGAATGTTTCGAAGGGTGTAGAGACTCTTGGAGCAGCTTGCCTGGTAATGCCTGGGTTCCCATTGAATATATTGAGAGCTGTGGTTTTCCTGTTGATCCTTGAAGGTGTTGTTGAATAACTAAAATTCTTATCTTTGGACAAAAGTTCGTTCACTGGCATCGTAGTAAGATCTTCTTGATTACTTTCTTCACTTTCAGAAGGTGTATCGCGATTTGTTCATCATTTTCGGCTTCAGAAGGATCATCATCACAACTTTCAGAGTAGTCTTCAAGATTATCATGTTCACTTTCATCGTTGGATGGTTTTGTCAGTAAATGTACAGCTTCATCAAGAGATATCATTTTTGACATGGTTTGAAGATTTCAGCTCCTATATATATAGGATTTGTGGATTCTTCTAGAATAATCTAGAAGCTTCAAGAATATTCTAGATTATTCTAAATACTTCGGTAAAGTTTCTAGAATGTTCTAGAACAGGCGTGGGAAACTAGGCAATAATCAGGACCGTCTCACAATTATTGTTGGAGTAGAGTTATTATCCTAAATATCCATCTTTGAAAAGAAGTTGTAAAATTAATATATTTTTACTATAATTTGCTTTTTCGGTTGCCCAGCCCTGTTCTAGAATTATTCAGGAAATAAATAAAGTCATTTTTATGTTTTTTGATCTGGGGCCTCATAGGCCCCAAAATACCCTTAGTGGATGTTTTAAAAAATTTTTATAAATACAGTCAAACATCGATATAAGGTGCTAGTTGGGGTCCAAAAAATTCGACCGCTTGTATCTGATTATGCTTTATACCGATTTGATTATATATTTTTTTTACCCTTGGGGTGAGCGATAATGCAAAATTTACGCTGCTTTGTAGTGAAATAAAGAAAACAAACAAAACTACTTACACCAATGATATAGCATTTTTTTTTATTAAACTCAATTTTAAGACTGAAATTAAATGTAAAAGCAGAATTCTAAAGAAATTTATTGAATTCATTACTTTGATGGGGCTGATATTCTAAAAGTAGTTCCGTCACAGAGCAATCAACGTGATCGTTTTACGATTAGACGCTGATTAAAATTAGTTCAATTTTAAAAGTTAATACATATAGTAATTAATTTTGATAATTTATTTACTAATTATTAAAATCTAAGTACAAACTGAAGTCAAATAATTACCAGATAAAAAAATGTCATGGCAAAGTTTAAAATAATGAATTCAGTACTGAAACAAAACGGATTTTTCAAAAAATTTAATAACAATAAAATATAGTAAGCACATAAAACAAGTTGAAATGCACAAATTTATAGTTACTCAGTAGTCTTCTTTCATTCAAAAGCCTCCAAAAGTGTCTGTTGTCTTCCTCCTTGGTTCCGTGATCCTCTTCGCAGTTCTCCATTAGGTCCTGGATCTGTAGTATCTTGCAAATTCCTAGATTGTGGTGTTCTGCCCAATATAGAAGTTGTTCTGTGTACTGTACTGCCTGAGTTGAGGTGATGCAATTCCTGAGTTCTTCTGGAATGGGGTCATCTTCTTCTTCTTTATCTGGAGTGGTAAAATCTGTGGGTGCTGCAGCTGGGTTCTCTATTGCTTTCTGGATCTCTTCATCTGTGAGGGGTGGCTGGGTAACTGGTGCTACTGTCAATCTCGCCCACTGCTTCACAAGGGTTGTCAAGGAGTCCATCCTGGTAGTCTACAAACTTCCTTTCTGCCTCTGTTACTTCTTCTGCTGTAAATCCATGGAAAATGTCATCTCTTTCTTCTATTGGTTCTGGTTGTGGTTCTGGTGCTGCTTCTTTGAGTTTTTTATTCCAACAATTGATGATGGTGCTCTGGCTTATCTTGTTCCATGCTATGCTGCTCATGTAGATGGCGTCCTTGATGGTCATCTTCTTGAAGAACTCTGGCACGCTTGCTGATATCATCGACTATGGCCTTGACCAGTTGAGCTCTGTATTCTCTCTTGAAGCTGGCGATGATCCCTTGGTCAAGTGGTTGAATCTTGCTGGTGGTGTTTTTGGGTAAGTAGAGTACGGTAATCTTTCCATCTCTGCTGGTGAGGTTCTCTGCCAGCGGGTGTGCTGGGCAATTATCCAATAGTAGTAACGGCCTTCTCTTCTTTCTTCTGTGTTCTGAGGTGCTTCCTGAGTGCTGGGACGAATTCCTGATGAAACCATTCTTCAAAGATTGTTGCTGTCATCCATGCGTTTTTACTGCTGTTGTAGTCAAGTGGTAGTGTCTTCATGTTGAGGTGATGGAAACATCTTGGTTGTCGAAACTTGCCAATGAGTAGTGGTCGAATCTCGTGGGTGCCGCCTAGTTACAGGTGAAAAGTAAAGTTGCTCTGTCTTTGACTTGCTTGTATCCTGATGTCTGGGTCTCTGTCCCAGTGAATGTCCCATCTGGCATAGCCTTGTAGTAAAGTGCTGTCTCATCACAATTGTAGATCTGGTTCAGTTCCAAGTTATTCTCCTTGATGTAATCCTGTAGTTGAGGGATGAATTCCACTGCTGCTGCTATATCTGCCGACTTTGCCTCTCCACAAATCTTGATCTGGTTGATGCCGTGCGCTCCTTGAATCTCTGTAGCCATCCATGGCTGGGCTGCCAATTTTCTTTCTGGTATAGTTGCTGGTAGGTCTTCTCCCTTTGCAAGGACCATGGGTCCTGAGATGGGAATGTTGTCTGCTCGAAGTCTCACAAACCAATCATAAACTTCCATGTCCACTGCTGGGTCTGCTGCTGTCTTGGCTTTCTTCCTCTGTAGTCCTGTCATTCTGTCTACCTGGTTGCAGAATTCTCTCAGTTGATTTTCATTCTTCAGCCAACCTCGAAGTGTAGATTCTGGAACTCCTATTTCTTTCATAATCTTGGTCCTTGCTTCCACGTTCCGGATTCGCTGCACAATCTGTATCTTCTCTTGTACTGTGTAAGCATTCCTTTTGTGCCTCTCTTCTCCATGGGTATAAATACGCTGTATGTTGAAAAAATATGAAAATTGCAGTCTGTCGCCACCGGATGGTCACTATCCCATTCACTCACGTCAAAATTGATTCGGTCGACGAAATTCTGCCTCTGACGAGCTGGTGTTACAAGACCTTTCAGTTATTCGCGATATTAGAATAAAAGGGAATAGCTGACATCACAGATTTCCAAGAAACTATTTCGTCTGAAAGCTTCTGGGGAGCAAGCTGTTTCTTAGAAATTTATATGGTTTCAACATTGACGCTATCGTTTGCAGCACTTCATGCCACTGTCACTGATGTATGAGTGTATATGACTCATCCTTCGTCATCCATCGGTCGATCAAGGATGACTTGTGGTTTTAATGAAAATAAAGTTTTGATACTTCTTGCCTACGCACTGAGAGCTATCCTATGACTGGCAGATTATGTACTTTACTGCAGTTGACAGCCAGGAATTATTACATGCAGGCCGGAGTTTGATCACAATATGCGCGGTGAAAACCATACAAAAAGATTGAAGTGGATTTGGTTTTGATTTTGATCACATTAACCGCTGATTACATTAAGCAGTGGTAATATTAAACGGCGGCCTCTGTAGAAACCCTAAAAAATTTGGGGCCTAAGACCCCATTGCGCCCAACTGATTATCGAGCTTTATCGATGCGTTTTATATCGATGTTTACCTGTATTATTTCGCAAATGTCTGAAAAGTCAAAATATTATTGCTCCTTAAAATATAAAGAGATAGGGTCAGTTAATGGCAATTTCATTTAAATACAAAATTATTAGCCTAATATTAATAACCTTTCATATCCTAGCCTCTGGAGCCTATTAGGCCCCAATTTTCGAAGGAGTGTTAATACGGTCAATTCTGTTGATGATAATGCTTTGAGTTATGAGTTTTTCCTTGACTTCTTCTAAGGAAATGTCAAACAGGACACTTCAGATGACAACTTCCTTGCCTGGCAGTTGGTTTCCTGAGACGCGAGCTGATATGTTCGCGCCATTAAAGGCATTACTTGGCCATGGTTTGAGTATTGTTCCGTAGCTGTGGGGGTCGGCACATTTGATAAATTCACTGTGCAACAAATTTCAGGTTCAAAAAAGTATAAGTTAAGTAAGACTTGTTTCTGGATCACAAAAATTGTCCTGATTCTGAATCTGACCTTTATTCCTCCAGATTAGGCACCGTTTTCCTGTACCATGAACCATATGTTTTATAATATACTGCAAAATATCACGTATTGAACACAACATTGCAAATACTGAAAGTTACAAAAAACAAAACAAAAATTCAGTTGGTATAACAAAACATTTATTGGTTATGAATTAAAAACACACACCTATCAGTTTAAACAACTTTTGTTCTTCTAAGCCTCTTGTGTGGAGTGTGATCTTCTTTTTTTATACACCAGCAGTAGTCTGGCAACATGCCAGGGTTCTATTTTCCCCTAAATCGTCGCTCCATCATTGAAATATCCTGATGGAATCACTCGCCATGTTCATCACTCACATCACCAAGATTTTCCGCAAAAAAATCCAAATGAGAGTGGAGCACATGAACTTTTAGGGACATGTTACATCCAATATCATGATAATGACTCAGCAGATCATTCACAACTTGCACATAGTCTTCTGAACGATGGTTCCCCAGGAAGTTATCACAAACTTTCTTGAATGACTCAAAGGCAAGCTTCTCTTTTCTCTTGAGATGTGTGATGAAGGTTTCATCAAGTACAATGTTTCGAATTTGGGGACCTATGAAGATACCTTCTTTAATTTTAGCTTGACTCAGGGAAGGGAACTTCTCTGCAAGATATGCAAATGTGGAGGATTCCTTGTCCAAGGCTTTCATAAATTGCTTGAACAAACCAAGTTTAATATGCAAAGGTGGTAAAAAGAATTCTATCACTTTTCACAAGTGGTTTGTGTATGATGTTGTGGTTTCCTTGCTCAATTTCATCTCGGATCAGCCAATCCTTAGCACATAATGTTCAGTTCTTGCTCTGGAGTTCCATAAGCACAGGAAGCAGCAAAATTTAGTATAGCCAAGCTGAAGGCCAGTAAGCATGGCCACAACCTTGAAATCTGCACAAATATGCCAGTTATGGTCATCATACTGTATGCTTGTTAGAATTGCTTTCAGATTTTCATATGATTCTTTCATGATTGTGCTATAAGCTATGGGAACAGAAGGCAGAGTGTTACCATTGTGTAGCAGAACAGCTTTGATGCTGTCCTTGGATGCATCTATGCAAAGTTGCCAGTTGGTGTTATCATATGGTATTTCCAGTTGCTCAAAAAGTTCAGTGATGTCATTACAAAAGCATAAGTCATCCTTCATGGTGAATAATGCAGGCAGATCCTCTGTATCGCTTCCTGTACAGTGTTTTCTTCACTCCTTACTCAAGAAGATTACGTCTTGAAACCTTGATGCCAGGGCTTTTGTCTTTGGTTAAATAGAGATCCCTGCACAAGTCATTTAGAGCCTCTTGAGAAAATGATATTGGTTTATTCTCACTTTCTGGATGATTGGGCTCCCACATATTCACCACTGGAATGTTCATCTGCACTGCTGGAACTCTGCATTTCTTGATCTGGAGGTTTGGGTACAGGTAAAATTTTCTGAGTGCTCTACTGGGTGCATTGCTGATTGCAAATTCTTATGTAAACAATGTGTTTCTTTTTCTTTGCTGTAGTACAGCCTGTAAAAGTCTTGCTGACAGAAATAGCAAACATTAGAGTGATCT
>NC_134830.1:10856466-10897681 GCF_004210375.1 Tachypleus tridentatus | reverse complement strand
ATTCAAAAATTTCAAATATTTTGAAGGGATGCAACAAAAAATTATCTGTCGTGGGATTGCAGATTGGGTAACTGAAGTCATTTAGATACACTGAGCAAATGTGGGAAAGTTTTGAACAGAAATTTTCAATATTTAAAAACTATATATTCTCACAGAAAGAAAAAAAAGAGTAGCTGCAAATAAAATAAACAAGTTGGCTCATAAAGAGTTTGATAATATTAAATAAAACCATAAAAAGTTTATGAAATTAAAATTAACTGGTATGACACAAGGTTTAGAAGATTATGAAAGTTTGTAAAACAAGAAATAAGAACAAAACATCTTACAAGGAAAAGTTGGCTGAAAAATAACTAAGGATTTCTATAAATACATTAAGAGTAAACAAAATGTGGGCAGGACCCTTGAGGGATGGTGAAGGAAGTCTAGTATTTGATGATTATGAGATGGCTAGCTTATTAAATTTTACTTTTTCTTCAGTTTTTACTGATGAAGATTTAAAGATTATATCACATTTTAAACAGTTAATAAATGAAAACAAGAACAAATTAGGATGTTAAAAACAATACAGAACAATAGTATTTTTTCAAGGATTTTGAAGAAGGTTCAAGATTGATATGTGAGCCACTCACTACTATTTTTTTCTCAGTTCTTGAACAGTGGACAGGTACCAGATGATTGGAGGTTAGCTAATGCAACTCTTCTTTTCAAAGGTGGTGATAAAAATTCTGTTAAAAATGTTTTGTAAACTCATTTAATGAAGTTTAGAATTTTATTGGATAGCCAACACAGTTTCACTAAGGGAAAACCCTAGCCTTATAAATCTTTTTACATTCTTTGAAAAGATTACTGCTTATGTAGATGAGGGTAAGGGTGTAGATTTGGTACATCTGTAAAACAATTATCTCTATAGGTGCAAGGATAAGTTAGCAAACTGAATAGTAGAGTGACTAGAGAGAAGAAAGTAGAGGGTTGTTACAAATGTAGTTCAGTCAAACTAGATTAATGTCACAAAAGGAATATCTCATGGCTTAGTCTTAAGACTAATAGTAAATTTGTTATTTACATCAATGACACAGATGAAGGAATGGTCAATAAATTACTTATATTGGATGTTACTAGTTGTGAAGAAGATGCTGCTGATTTACAAAAAAAATTAAATTATTCAGAGATTTACACAAATAAATGGCAGATAGGTTTTAATTATAATAAATGCAACATAATGCATGTGGGTTATCATAATTTGAATTATAAGTATAATGTGGATGGGAATAACCTTAACAGTGATATGAAGTAAAGAGATCTTGGTGTATCAGTCAACCTGTCTCTAAAGCCATTCAAGCAGTGTGCTGTTACTAGTAGCAGGACAAATGGGAATTTATGTTATATCTACAGAAATATTGAATACAAGTCTTAAAAAGGTTACAACTTCATTGTATAGGTCACTGGTTAGACCACATTTGGAATACTGTGTTCGATCTTGGGTTCCTCATCCTAGAAAAAACATTGAATGTTGGAAAGGGTTCAGAGAAGTATTACTAGTATGGTATTTGAGATGGTGAGGTTGTCATATGAGGAAAGGCTGTTTAAAAAAAAAAGAGAAGGAATCTGATTGTGCTTTTTTTAAGATTATGAAGAGAATTGGTAGTGTTGATGCATCATTTTTTCAGATTTAACAGTGATAACAGCAGGATTAGGGAGATGCAAATTTTGGAAGGTTGGAGTCATATTCAACTAAGGCAGTTTTATTTTTTCAACAGGGTGGTTAGTTTTTGGATGTTGTAGAAGCAGGAAATTTAAATAAGTGTAAGGAAAAGCTTGATGAGTGTATAAATAATAAAGGGTGATTTTAAGATTTTTTTATTTATTTATTTTTATTAAGTTTTCGACGATCAAACAGTTGAGATGGACCAATTGTGTCATGTTATTTCAAAATAATATTACATATTTTTTGCAAGGTCTTTTTACATTTTCTCATTCAAAGTTTCTTTCTTACTTTTATGTTAATGTCATGCTGTAGATGGTTTATCAGTTCTGAAACATTCAAATGTAAGTTACTTGGAATTAATCTACATTAAAAATATGCTATTTATCATATCTGTAGTTCTTATGTTTTTAATTTCACTGTCTAACTTGTATGGAAGCTATTTCTATATATTCCATTAAAAAATTATTGGATACCTACAATTTTAAATGTCACTGCATTAGTATATCTTAAAATCTTAATATTCTGCACTTCATTCAGTTTAAGCATAGAAGAAAGGTATAGAAAACATTGGTACATTATTAAACCATAAAGTGACAATGAAAAAAAGTGTATCTTTTAATTTTTGTCTAATGCACATTAAAACAATCCATGTTATAGTTCTTTAAACAGTTTGATGAAATGCCATTTTAGAAGATGTAGCAGGATAAGAGTTGATACAAAACGTAACCTTACTTTCACTTCCGTCTCGAAACTGGACAGCAGAGGAACTACCAGGTTCTGTCTCCATAGGGGTTGGTTCCAGCTCATCACTATGACTAAATATCCAGTCTAAGGCTCTTTCAACATTGTTATCCTATATAAAAAACAAAATAGAGTATCAAGTCAGTGATAAGTACATATAAAAATATTCAATTAATAAATATCTCTAACACGTGCATGTTTGTTTGTGTATTTTTTTTATAATAAATCCATATTGGGCTATCTCTGTGTCCACTGAGGGGAATCAAACCTCTAATTTTAGCACTGTAAACCCATAGACTTACTGCTGTACCATCAGAGGATTTAACAAGTGTGATTATGTATTGTAATTAACACTTTCCAAGCAACCAGTTTTTGAAGGTGTTTGAATACAGGCTTAACATTATGTTTTCAAAACAGCATTGCCTTCTCTCATTGAAGCCATACTCAAATAATAAAATGTGGTAAAAATGTTGCCATTTCAAAGTTTTATGCAAATTTATAAAAGTGATACAAATAACTGCTGAAATTCTGACTCTCAAAGCAGGTTTGACTGCTCTGAGTGCAAAGTGATTTTCATGTTAAGATAAAAAGAAACTTTATGGATATGATACCATGTTTAAACCCCATTCTGTGCATGTTACCGAGTTATGTTCAAAATGTAATAAAACTTGTTCAGTATAAATGTATTTTAATGAAATTACTATTATATATAAAGTATATTATGATTCAAAATTTGATATTATCCAAGTTTTATTCATTCATTTATAAAGAAACCTTTAACAGAATAATTAAAAGTTCAGTATATATTGTAACTGGTTAAAAATCTAAACTCTGAAGTTACATGCAAAAGTTGTCTAGACACAATTTCATAGAAATAGTTGGAGGAAAGACTTGAAAATTCCATGGTTAAATATAAGCAATGCTCACTTTCAATGTGGAAGATCAGTTGCTATGCAACTGTTTCAAGTTGAATGGCATGCTTATAACCAATAGAAAGAGCTGATTTCACACTATTTACCTAATGAGGCCAAGAGACATTAGTAATGTATGGATTTGTATCTATATGAGGTAGAAAAGAATATTAGTTCATTGTTACAAGTGGGGTCCCTAGTTTTTAACTATACTTTTTCATATCATACATTTTAGATTGGTAGACAGTTAAACTGCAATTTATGTTTTATTTTTTAGTTAATCATGTGTTAGTGTATTTTAAAATTCATATGTGTAAGGTTTCATAATTTGAGTAAGCCTACTAATTATTCATCTCCTATCTCTTCAACACTTGTAAACAATGGATGTGAGCAAGATACTTTTTTGTGGCTAAGCATCTCTCACCAAAGACACATGATCACTGACTGTGTGCACCTTGTTTTAACTAATAAAAGACAAATTGCTTACATGACACCTGCACCATCATCTACTAAATACACTTGTGCAGCAATTAACCATAATCTTTCTGTACAGTTTATCATAATTCCAATTCCAAAAATACAGTGCGAGAGGATTTATTAGCTTGTTTATAGCATAATGTTTGTAATAAGAATTGTCTAAGGTAAAAAAAAAAAAAAAGTGTAGAAAATGTTTATAACTCTACATATAGGACAGTTTGATTCAATAAACTTTGTAGGTTTTTTGGTGATAATTAACCCTTGGAAGGTGGTCATAATTGAGTGGAATAGGTTTTCACAGTGTGTAAGTACTTAAGAACACACATGTATACATGTTACTATTTATTCATCTGTGTTTAAATTTTAATTATTTTTCTTGAAATAAAGAACAATAAATAAAAGATATATAGAGAAACATGGTTTCTAGCATTCAACGGTTACAAATTTGAATCAAACTTGTGAGTCATGCGATGCTAAGCTTTATCATAAGCCCCATTTATTCTCTCAAGTGGGATGGGAAATATCAGTTTATTAATAGATCTTAAAGAAGCATTTTAGGAAATAAAGAAATAAAGAGAAAGAGAGAAGTGGTGCCAAATCAAGAAGTAATGATTATGTTTTACAATATAGAGGGAGTAAGCTATGTTAGTAGGCTGTGTCACACATCTATTGGTGGAAGGTTGTTGCATACTAAAATGGAGCTATGCCACTTGTACACACATAACATTAGCTGTTAGCCTCAAGGCTATTGGCAAACAGAAACTGCACATGGAAGCATCTATTGCAAATATTAGGTTGTCCAGAAATAAATGTTGTTTTTGAACTGTGAAGTTTGGGAAAGTATAAACCAGTGTTGTAAAGCATGCTTTAATTAAAGTAAGCATCATTTGCTTCAACACACTTTTCCCAACATGTAACGATGCTGTTTATGCCTATGCTGTAGAAATAAGAGGTTCCATGGTCAATGAACTCTCTGAAAGCTTCTTCTGCAGCTGTCTGGTTTTGAAAGTGTTTATTGTTCAAGAAGTTGTCAAAGTGCTTGAAAAAATGAAAATCTTTAGGGTAAATGTCTGGGGAATAAGGTTAAAAAGACAGTGGTTCTATAGTGTAACTTGTTAATTTTTTGGTTTCCAAAAATGCATCTTTGAAATGTACAAAAATTTATCTTCACCTTTCCACTTGAGAGAATAAACAAGGCTTATGATGAGGCTTAGCAAGTATAACATGTACATACAAATTAACTTCATAATATGTTAAATACATAATCAACAAAAGCTATCGTGTAAGTAGAGATAAGATGTTATACTACTAGCATTTACCATATTCAGAAAAAGTACAAGCTTTCCTATCAAACCAATGTATATCCATCTGTAAAATTTATGTCACTTGGAATGAGCTCTTTCTATTGATTGTACACAAGAGAAGAGGCCAAAAAAGGGGAATTTCAAAAAAGTGGAGTAGAGAGTGAGACTGGTCTGGTATATTTACAAAAAATATTGGTTTTCAGTAAATCAAGTGGGAGTTTCTTATTTTATATTCCAGCTTTCAAATGTGTGGAATATGTTTTTCTAATTTGTTAAACTCTATTGATATTGTACAAGAGGCATAATAACATATAAAATGAGCAATAACAAAAAAATGCCACATGACACAAAAAGTATACTTAGTATTTGTTTTTAAATATTTTCTTTCAAAGTGAGAATATAAAACATATATAATATTTAAATTTGAATTATAAACTACCTCGTGAGGTTAAATTTAGGAATATACAATATTAATAAAGTTGTTTAATTAAAGCATTGTAACATGTACCCTTTGACCTGTTCATAGTGAGAGGGTTATGACCAGCAGGTGTAAACAAGGAAATGGCTTCTAATGAATGTAGAGATGGGAAAGGCTTGGGTAAATATACTGATATCAAATCAAGAAGACAGTTTTATTTTACATTCTAGCTTGTTAATATCTGACGTTTAATTCATTAGGTACTGTTTACTTTGCATCATACAAGAAATAAAATGGACATTCAACAACTCATAGCAAGGAGTGTCAGGTGACACAGTTGAGAGTATTAAGCCATTTTTTTCTTATTATGATGTTAAAATTTGTTTTATCAACTACATTTTGTTGCTATGTTTAATGATACATGTTGATAACAAATCCAAGTTTATTGATATAAGTAGTTTAATTTTGAAAGTAACTTTGTAAAACTATGACATGCAAGTTCTGACCCCACCCTTGCACATAAAATTTATCAATGAACACAGTGTTCTTTAAACTGAGGTACCTACATGAAAAGAGTTGATGGCAGTGGTTTAATAAAAAACAACAAAATGGTTAGTAACAGGAGTGATGCCAAACTGTAGCCTTTCTACTACTTATCAGTTCAACAGTAAAAAAATAAAAAAAGGTTGGTATAAGATGCTGCCAGGCATCTGCTTCCCCAGTTACTTAATTTAGTCATGAGTTCAATAGGTAAATCAGTGCGAGTGACACAAATACATGTAACAACTACTCATAAGTATTCAATTAGGTTTCCAATACTACACTACACCCACTACATTTGTGTGTTATTTGTTGAAAGTTGCTTTGCTGTGAACTACAAAGTTATACAAGTTTATTGTTGGTTCTTTACTTTGTTCAACATTTAGGATTTTAAAGGTTCAAGTTATTTGCTGAGCCACTGAGAGGCATTTGTTGACAAGTTTTAGTTGTTCAACAACAGTGTTTTATTCTGTGGACACTTAAAACAACAGTGTCTTATTCTGTGGACACTTAAAACAACAGTGTCTTATTCTGTGGACACTTAAAACAACAGTGTTTTATTCTGTGGACACTTAATTTTCAACTGGCATACAAGTTCAGTATTGCACCTCGAACTAGGAAATTTATTCTTACATTAATTTCAATATTCCTACTTTTATCACAATACACATACTAAAATTCTAATTACACTTAACCAATCAAATTTATTTTTTTAATACTTAAATCCTGAAAGAAATTATCTTATATACATCTTTAGTGTAGAAGGTTAAAAATGTTCTGAACACTCTGTAATCATACTTAACTGTTTCTTTAAGTGCTGTTTTTGCTTGATCTTGAGAGAAACCCATTGAAACTATGGTAACTAATGCCTCTGTATTTGGAACAAAATCATCTTTTGTACTGTCTGTCACACTTCTCACTGGTATGAAAGGATCAGCAAAGTCTACCATATACAAACAGACTGACATTAATATTTTTCTCTTAGAAAATTCTTACAAGGTAACCTATAAGAACTCCAATGTTAATTTTATGAGAAACAATTAATTTACAAAGAAAAGCAATAGCATGCTAACAAAAAAGGTTAGAATATTTGCTTTCAAAGGTCCACTTTTCAAAAATACTCTGACTATAGGACTTTTAACATTTGATATCTATACTATACATAGAATACATAACAATTTATAATAAAGAAATTTATGAAATGCATACACAATTTATGTAACCTCTCAGAAAAACCAGTTCCTGATCATCAGATTCTGGCATTACACAAAGGAAACACTCAACATTTTACTACAATATTTAATAGAGTACCTGGATCATTCATGTGTTCCATTATCCAGTTCATTGCTGCTTCTATGCCTTTATTTTCTGTGTTAAACAGTGCTTTCTTGCAGGCTTCTTGTGGAAATCCCATGTCAGAAAGTTGAGTCAAAACTGCATGATCAAACTCTTGTAACAATAAAAAAAAAAATCATATTTCAAAATTATGTAACTCTATACATGTAAGATCTAACTACAATGTTAAATTTTGACTAAAGATGGAATAAAATTCCCACAATTATGAATACACTGTATTAGAAAACTGCACATTTTATATTTCTTTATCAATAAATAGTTTTCAAGCCATAATAATGTTAAAACTCACAATGTAATATAAACTTTAAGTTTTTGATTTTATAAGGAAATATTTTTAAAATCCTCAGTCTCCCTTAGTACAAGAATTGTGAAACATGTTCTATTAGTGTTCCCTCTAATTTAGTTACCACATCTCTAAGAAGTTAAGAATCCAGCATAAATTATTCATTACAATATAGTTAGTACCAGGACAAAGCATAATTTTATAGCCTTCAATCATATTTATTGACAATCATAAACTAGAAAATCAGGCATATGTGCTATGCTCACCAGCCAGTTTCTTTTACACAAACTACTAATAACCAACAGAAAGCCTAATTTTATTTTATCAAATGGCATGTTACATGATATTATTTTCTGTACAGACCACTGTCTATTTTGTCTTCAGTTTTAAAGTTCTTCTTGTGGCCTACAGAGCACAAGTGTAAGGTAAGATTTAATGATTCTTTTGTATAAAGAAGTATAAAGTCAGATAGATTATAATAGTTACAGAACATTATTTGTTTTGTGCATGTTATTCTGCAATTTTAGATGCATTATTTAGGCAAGTAAAAAATTATTTAGTGTACTGGTACAATTAATATAAAAAAGTAGTCTTGAATGTCATTAGCAACCAACATAAAAAAGAACTCAAATGTAAAAATTAAAAACCTATTAGGTTAGATTAGGTAACATAATGATAACAGTAATGATTCTTCACAAGGTATGTACAGAATCAGCTTATGTATTAAATTTATTCATTACAGTAACACAAGCAATGTGTGATTTACAACTTGCATGGTTAGATTATTAGTTAGATACAAGTCAAAGGATAACAAAACAATAAAACTAATTATAAAAAATGTATAAAATGTAAAGTTTTAAATATTTAGGATAAACAATTGTAATTCCATGTTACAATCTACAGACATCCTAGAAATAAAAAAGGTGGGTTAAATACATTTCATATTTTGTTTAAAATGTGTAGGAAATCTGTAAAATTGACTGAATGCATATAGAAAAAATAACAGACAAAATATGAAGTTTCATTGAAAAAAGTTTAACATTTATCTTGGAGGTTTTGGAGATTATGCAAATGAAATTTGACAATTTTTTAATGAAGAAAAATATATTTAATATTAACATGAAAGTCACTTCCAGCAGTCATCACACTATCACCACATATTCACAAATACATAACTAAGAATTCTGATTTTTTGTGTACAAAAGACTTGTAACATTTACAGAAAGCTTGCTAAATTTCATGAAGACAACAAAACATTTTATGAGTGAAAGAATGGAAATTGATGTTTACTTAAGTTTGGTCACAAACCCAACAGTCAATATTGAAAGACCTAAAATTAACATTTATGTACTTTAAACTTTTCTTTTAGCCTCAAGCACAAAAGTGACTGTTAGCTCCATACTTGAGAAACTCAAATATTTCATGTTTTTGTATTTCATACACAATCAATTTTGTGATAAAACATGATAATCAATGAATCATTAGTCATGTTTTTCAACTTTATAAAGATATTTCCTATTTACAAAAATAAGTACACAGTACTAGTAGGTGCTATGCAGCTATGCAAAACCTCTAAACACAGGGCTATAGTCTGTGGTCAACCGTAAGGGCAACTGCCCTAGAACAACTTATCTCTTCTGGTCTTGAAGGAAAGAGATATTGTATTCAAAACAAATACTACTAAACCAGCTGGCTGAAAGGATAAGATGATGAAGTTTTTGTAACATAACTTGAAGTTAAAATATATTTTTGTGGTAGCTAGGCAGAACAGACTCAGAAATCTAATAGCCTGCCTCTATACAATTACAGTATTTAAATATGCAGGCCTAACAGAACACCTGCCTTACTTGTTTGATGATAATTTTAATAAGAATTTCTTTGAATCCACCAGAACATCTGTTTAAATGCCAGAAATGTTTTTTTTTTAAATAAGTTTTATTATATTTAAAGCAGATTTTTTATTCAAGATTAACCTTACCAACTTAATGAACTGGAAGTTTTAGTCAAACCTTGTAACAAGATATGGCCAGTAAGTGACTCCAATAGCTGAAAAGTTTGGCATACTAAAATTGTCAGTAACTAATTGCAACTCTAAACTGCTAGTTTTACTAAGCCAACATTAAACTTAATTGGCATGAATGTAGCAAAACGCCACTAATTTCTATCCGTATTACAAATTATGATACTGAAAAGGAACTATTTAAATTATATATGCCAAACAATGTGTCAGTTAACAAAAGGAAAATGCTGCAAGTGTGAAAAAGATGGGTAACATGTTAAAGAACGTGATAACACAGTCTCTGATGTTAAATCAAGGATGTGGTATCTTGAAGATGATACTACCCCATCTGTCCCCTTAGAAACAAGACGTGTATTACTTATACAAATCAGGCTATAAACTCAACAGGTTGACTGATAGGAAGTCCTGCAATTTGTTGAACATTGGTTCTACAACTACAATTGTGTGACCTTATTTGGTAATGGAAGATGAGAAATTACTACCCCTGGTAAAGCAAGATGGACTGATGCAAACAGCAAATGGTTATGTTGTTCCAGAAAGAAAAAAGTTGGAAGTAACTCTCACCATGGGAAACTTCTCTACAATATTTAATGTACAGGAAATTGAAACCAAGAAAGATAGCATAATGGGAACTGATTTCACATGGATATACAGATGTGAGGTTGGACTAGTTTCAAGTATCTTCACAATCTGTGGCAAGGAAATCCCTATGCACTATATAACAATTACACCACCAGAAATTCAACTTTTCAAACTGCAAAAAAGACAGGCACACATGTAATAAAGACAGCTAATCTAGATGGCAGCAACGTAGAGTTTGAAAGAATATGCATTCCAATATGAAAGTCATGATCAGCTTTAGAGGCATATCAACAGGAGAATGATCAACTGCTTCGCTTCAGCAAAGACTGGAGAGTCTCAGTTACCTGTCGAAACCACATTCAGAGTATACCAGGATCAGAGTCACTAGCGACCATGTTAAACCATCTACCCAGAGAGAAATAGACAGCTCCCTCCAGAGACAAGAGATCAAGTGACAAATGAAAAAAGACAAGAGGTCAAAAGCCACAGAAAAAAAACCAAAAAAAACTATAAAACAAAGTAACGATGACAGAGTCATTTGCAAGTCAAGAATTTTTAAGATAAATAACTTATTTATTTTTTGGAATTGTTCAACAGATATCACAATTTAAGGAGAAGGCAGTGTTAGGGTTATGTTTTCGATATTTAAATTTAGATGTTTTGTATCATATGCTAGAGAATTTTGGAACGAGATAATGATGACTTACAACAGACAGAAATTTCCTGAGTATCAAATTTGATGTGGTGTGAAAAAAATGCATATTACCAAAACATTACTTTTTCAATTAGCAAATTTTGAGTTTGTGTCACAGATACAATAAAAAATTTAACAAATAATTGGCTGTTATTAGAAGAAACTGAAGTCTAAAGTGATTTGGGATAATTTGAGGATGCTGAATTTGTCCATCATCTTAATATTTTATTATCACTATGTAATTAACTTAGTACAATAGATTTACGTTGTAAAACTAAAATTACTGGAAAAAGTTAACGAGTAAAAGGCATGTTTGATAACTTCATAGAATGAGCGTATTGTATTATCTAAACATTCAAGTAATTGTGAATGAGTGTATTGTATTATCTAAACTTTCAAGTAATTGTGAATGAGTGTATTGTATTATCTAAACTTTCAAGTAATTGTGAATGAGCGTATTGTATTATCTAAACATTCAAGTAATTGTGAATGAGTGTATTGTATTATCTAAACTTTCAAGTAATTGTGAATGAGTGTATTGTATTATCTAAACTTTCAAGTAATTGTGAATGAGTGTATTGTATTATCTGAACTTTCAAATAATTGTGAATGAGTATTGTATTATCTAAACTTTCAAGTAATTGTGAATGAGTGTATTGTATTATCTAAACTTTCAAGTAATTGTGAATGAGGGTATTGTATTATCTAAACTTTCAAGTAATTGTGAATGAGGGTATTGTATTATCTAAACTTTCAAGTAATTGTGAATGAGTGTATTGTATTATCTAAACTTTCAAGTAATTGTGAATGAGGGTATTGTATTATCTAAACTTTCAAGTAATTGTGAATGAGGGTATTGTATTATCTAAACTTTCAAGTAATTGTGAATGAGGGTATTGTATTATCAAAACTTTCAAGTAATTGTGAATGAGGGTATTGTATTATCTAAACTTTCAAGTAATTGTTTATATGTGTTATTTTTCATTGATATAATTGCTTCACTCCCAGTTCATCTGGCCCAGCTGGGAATGACAAAACCGATACATACTCCATTTGCTAGAACATTCGTAGATTTCTTCAATTAAGCACAAAATAAACAGAGTCAGACACCTCTCTCTCAGATGCTCCTCACTCATTTGGTCACTTCACCCTCATTCCATACACACAGTCAAAACCAATCTTTTTTATTTGAATCATACTTGTGATGTAACACAATTGTACAAAATTTTGATTTTTGAAATGTTTTAAATTCTAACTCTGTAAAGATCAATTCTTTTATACTTTTTAGAAAATCATTTAAAATGCTACCTTCCTCCAATTCAAGTAAAATCCACAAATTATCCAAACAAATTCTGCTATGTTTGTGGAAAATATCTTACAGTTTCATGAAAGAAAAACATCACACGCAAGTTAGAAGTGGCTTACTAACAGTATTTTGCGTGTAAAATTGGTAACTAAGAAAAACATTGGGCTTCTTATATGTATTGTACACATTTCAATATCCGACATCATAAACAATCACCCTTTTTATGTCAATCTGTATCCATAAGAAACAAATATATAAAAGCAATTATCACCGAAAAAAATACAAAAAACCCAGCAAACCTGGTTCATCGGGTTTAGGGTCCGGTAGCTCTTCCTCTCCTTCCAGCAATCCTTTTCCTCGTAGAAATGACAAGTCGAGAATGTCTGGTACATCCAATGATATATCTAGGTAAAATGTAATACAGACATAAACATTATTATATCATGATAGTATTGTAGGTAGATGATAATTTTGCTAATTAGAAACTCAAGATTGACCCAAGTTATTATTTACTCTTAAGAACATGAAGAATGCTTATTACTAGTGTTTCAGTGTGTTAAAAATATGTTCAGTTAGTCAGCTCCTGATGAATCAGAGCTGTCAAGTCACAGAAGGAGAATCTCGTATGTGGTCAGTACTTCTGCCACAGTAAGAGCAGTCATAGTTGTAACCACATGAAACTGCAAGTGCATAACTCCCAAAATAAAAAGAAAGAGAAGACAAAAATAAACCTTAACTCTACAAAAACCAGAAAGAAAATGCAAAATAATGAATTAACTGGAGAATAATTTCAAAGTAAAAACATGTTGACAGGTTAATATAAACCATGAACGAAAACATTTAATAAGTAGGACTGTCAACTGTAAAGTGATTAATATGTTGATGATTAAATAGGGTGCTAGTTACAATAGGGACAGTGTCACATTCCTATTGGTGGAGGGTTGTTTTTATGCAATAATAAATGCAAGTAGCAAGGCTGGTGCTGACCAGGGCAGTTACAAGCAGGGAAAGCTTTTTGTGAGGTGAAGTGAGATACTGTATTGGAATTACAATTTTCAAATATTATTTTCTTTTTATCAAAATTAGTGTTGTCTTTATGAAAAATCAATTCTTACCACCATAAATCCATCATTACATTCTTCATGGGCTGATAACCATGGTAATTCGTCTTATGTTTTTCTGTTTTTCATGTTCCTTTTAATTAAATCAATTTTGAATTCCAAATCAAATATGTTTAAAAACACATTTCAGATCTATCTACTGAGTACCGCAATTGGACAGAAGGTAGTATCAGAAATTTTTACTTTTGATTTGAATTATACAATGGAGTACTTTTCACCAACATTATGACTACTAGTTCCATTGCTTTGTAAGATATTGAGAGTTTAAGCAGAGTAATATTAAGTGTTTTTTTTTCTGCACTGCACATAAAGAGAAATTTACATAGATTTTTATTTTTCATTGTGTCAAACCAAGCTGATGACTTCTAACACTTAAAAAAATAAGTCTCACTGGCAATTTCTTATACCAGACAAAAGATACTTCTGAAATGTTATTTTTAAACAAACAGATATGAAATCTGCAACAGATAAAGTAAGAGGAATATGGAAAAAAGTAACATCTGCAGTCTGGTTTTAATTTTAGCATGGAAACAACATAATGTTTAAGATTGTAAAAAACAGATACATTTATAATTTCTATGGATAAAGTTACAATGTGTAACTGAGTTATTTCTGTAACAACTTAAAATAGATACAAAATTGAGAACAATTTTAATTGTGAAATGTACTGGCACTGATTTATTTATGATCCTGAAGTGTTTATATTCTATTAAGTTTATGTAACATAAAATTCAAACAAAAAACATTTACATAAATAGTCTATTAACAATAATTCCAAAATACACATATTAAGGTGAATAAAATCAAATGTTTTTGAAACTTCTACACTGATGATTGATAATACTTTTACAAAAAAATTATTTTTAGGGGAGGGAAAGAATAACAAACACCTGCTCTAATTCTCAGATTTATTGACCAATTAAAAAAGACAACATGACTGTGTGGGCCTCTAGGTCATCTATTCAAGAAATGTAGTAATTGTATGTTTAAGATAACTGTTTCAATGAAAACCTAATTACATTCAAAGTCAGGTGTTCAATTAAAATGAAGAAAGAACACTGCAGAATACCTAACAACTGCATCAAAGTTGTTTCATCATCTTATTCCTACCAAAGTGAGATAACTAGCTAATGAACTAGATCTGAAGAAAAAAACTTTAAAATACCAACAAACTGGAATGAGACAAAGATGGCCAGAAAGTATTCGTTTATTTGCTCTATGCACCAACGTTCAACTCTCTCAATCTGTTCTCCTGAGGCAACATCATTCAAGTGTGATCTTGTTTTCAGCAGACATGCAGTAAACGAGTTCTTCAATCTTTTGTAAAAAATAACATATATAATAAGAACATTGTTGATAATTTGGAGGAATCTGGATTTACTACAGTGTAGAAGATTCCAAAGGTTGTAAGAAGTAAAGGCCAGAAGCAAGTGGGCCAAGTGATGTTGCATGAATGAGGTGAATTTGTGACAGTTTGTGTTATTGCCTCTGCAGCTGGAACACCAAAGCACCCAGTTTTGATATTCCCTTGTAAAAAACAAGAACAAACAAGCAAACTTCAAAGACAATTTCCTCACTGTAGCTCCTGAAGATCCCTTAGGATTGATGTCTGAGTCTGGTTGGATGAACAGTGACCTATTCATAAAGGTCATGTAAACTTTTGTTACACAAAGCAGTCAACAATACTCATGAGAGCTATCTGTCTGTTGGTGCTCTGGAGTATGGAAAAGACTATGGAGTACATATTATCTCTCTCTCTCTCTCTCTCTCACACACACACACACACACACACACAGGTCATAAAATCCAGCCACTAGATTGGTCTGATGAAGACCTATTTTAATGCTTATGCAAGTAGCTGGATGACAAGAAACCCTAGCAAATGCATTACAATATATCAAATGGAACAGCCAATTGGTGCTGCATGGATAAAAGCTGCTACTCCAGCCAATATTACTGGTAGCTTCAAAGCTTCTGGGATTTGACTATATGAGAGGCATGTCTTTTCTCATGATGATTTCCTCACATCATTTAATACTGATCAGTGTTCCAGTAACTTTACTCAATATGTGGCAGAACCAGGTCCATATGTGGCAGAACCAGGTCCATTTGTGACAGCTGCTGTTATATTTTTACCAATGAATGTGATGATCAGTTATTACCAGGTCCCAGTGAAATAGATCTACTTGATCCCAACAGTGATGAAGTTCATACACAAGCCTTCTCATCTGCATGGTCAGACCCAAGTTCCAGCTGTGCAGATCCTTACAATGATGAAGTACATGAACAAATGCCATCATTTATACAGTCAGATCCCCCCTTCAGGCTCTGCTGCATTCATTACATCTGAACAACTATGGGAATTGCCAAAAGTAATTTGTTGCTATTTATTTAACAGTTTGAACTATATTTCACAAATAAAAATCCAAAACTGTTTCAGTAGTATTTCACGTATTGGGAAATTTTGCAGGTTGTTCAGAGTACTTCTTTATCAAACTGGGGACACAAAATTGGAAAGATAATTATAGTTTCACCAATACCAGAAATGAAATGTATGAAAGATGAATTTCAGTCTAGAGCAGCAAAAAAAGAAAGACAATGCTCGTCTATGAACCTTAGGAGATAGTTGACAATAAAGCCAAGGAAAGACAGTTCATCCTCTGATGATGACAAAGACAATACCCCTTTTGTGGATAGTGATAATACACTAGATAACAGTGATACGTATACAGAACAAACAGCAAGCTTACAGTTAATAAATGTTCATTATAACAACATTAAGATTCACAGCTATGTGTTGGATGAAATGGAATCATAGAAAAGTGGTAAACCAGTTTATTATGTGGGCAAAGTGCTATCAGAATTTGATGAAGATGGTGACTGTGAGGTAGAATTCTTAAAAGACAACATCATCAATCATAACAAATAAGTTTCTAAAATCTAGAGTTCAAAATAAGGCAACAGCCAGGAAAGACCAAATCAAATTAGTCATGCCAAAACCAGTAGTCAAAAGCACAACTGCCTGTACATGAAATTAATTAAATGTTCAAATCAGTTTTGGAAACCTTGACATTCATTGAGAATGAGAAAAGCTGCTGCAGTTGACAAGCATCCTGACAAAGCTATTTTTATTAAAATATTTAATGGTAATAAAATATAATACTAACGTTTTATTTCAGTTATGTATGTTGTGCAAGTTAGATATGGATAAGTAAAGGAAACTATTGGTTATTTTGTGTAACAGACATTGCCTTGGACTATTTACTCAGACTTTTGTTTAATAATTGGATTGTGACAAAGCTAACTGGCACTAATGTGATATGACTCAGTTTTCCCTGCTTTCCCTCAGTAATTGCAGCAGATTTTGTCATTTTCAAAACACACATGTTCACTATATTGTTCAAATGTATGTCTAATTGTAAGAAACACTAAACAAAAATTTTCAAAAAATCTATGAAATTTGGTAGGGTAGCTTGAGAATTTTGGAAAGGCAGAGAAGTCCAGGCCTGAAAAATTAGACAGATTTCACACAGGAAGAAAATGTATTGTCTCTAACGTAAACAATACACAAATAACACAATACAATGCCATACATTACCAGAATACAAGAAAGTTATGATATTCCCATGTACTTTAAATGAAAAGTGTAGAATAAATAGTAGCTAGCAGTTTTTATTAGAACTAAAAAGCTCAAGATAGCCATGTGCTCGCATCACTGCAAACTAAATTGTGAAATAGAATCAAAGAACAAAAGAAAAAACAACAATAAGTAGCATTTTCCTAATTTCAGTCCACCTAAATAAAGTAATGGTATACTCAAAGTGGTAAAATCTAAATTGTTACCTTGAGTTTCATTAACAATAAAATTACTTTCAATAAATAAGAAACAGAGAAAATATAATCATAATTTCAGAGCCTGTTTGTGTACAATGATAATAAGAAACCCTAATTCACTGACAAAAACCTTATGTGGGAGTACTGACACCTTAAGCAAAACTAAGGAAAGCTTACAGTAGAATTTTAATTTCCATTAGAACAAGATAAAATAAATAATACATATTCAAAGTTACACAAACAATTCTAGTGTAAAAGCTTTGGAGTTCTTGCTGTAAGTTCAACTAATATGCTATAGAAAAACTTGTGTTAAAATCCTGTTTAAAATCTAACAGAACCTCTGTGTAATAATCTGCTGAACATTCTAGACATATCTGTAGAAAATCTGCAAACAATCTACTGAAAACCCATTCTTTCACATCTCAAGACTGTTTTGAATATAACAATTAATTCTGGACTTTATGAAAGAAGAAAATAGTTATTGGTGCCTGTTAGATCAGCTAGTCAATGGACATGGAAGATCTTAGACAAGCTGTTGCTGAAAGTGAATTTAATTTACCAATAAAAATAACTAATAATGATAATTAAAAAATACAAAGTTATTCTTGCAAGAGAAGATAGCACCCAATCTTCACTTCAGCCAATTAGTCCCTGAGAAAAGTGAAAAGTTTGAAACTTTCTGAGAATTATGATGTTCCAAACATGACAACTATAGATTAAAAGAAAAATTTTGTAAACTTTCATAAAATTAAGTTTAAATTTGGTAGAAAGAGACAGAGAAAAAAGGCCAGATTAAACTGTATTAATGTCCTTAGAGCTAAATAAATCAAACTAACTTACTCTACCCAAGTATCACTTGCCCCAACTACACATACAACTAAACATTATAAAACAAAATAAAACCACAAAATGAATACTAGAAACATCACTACCTGGTTAAGTAATTGAAGATAGTCAGTAGAAATAAGTAGTTAATTTAAACATGTAAAGTTATGATTACAAATTCATGATCAAGTGGATTTCAATTAGTCAGAAGAACTTGGTGAAGAGTGCAAGTTAAAGCAGTATTACTTTCAATACAAAATAAAACTTCATCCTGGTTTATTCATTTGAACAAGGGGAAAGGCTAAAACTAAAACATAGGGTTGAGCTACCCGTGTTCAGAGGTATTAAGCCCATAACACAATCCCTACTACCTACTGACTTGGACAAATTTGGGTCAGAAAGTTGACCATAGTCTCGGTTTCCTCTGAGGTCAGTGTGAACTCACAAATGGTCTGCAGTTATCTGCCCTTTTATCCATTTTCTTCACAACAGCCTGACTGTTAACTAACACACCCAAGGTCTGACAGGAAAGACAGAGAGTAAGGGTATCTACTCTAGAGACCAATACAGTTCAAACAAAACATGGGTGTTGACCTAGTTTCTCCCTCATTATCACCTACACTTCCTCTCTCTACTGACTTTGATCAGCAAAACTCTTTTCCTGAAACAAGAATAGTCACCTTTTACAGACATGTCACACCCCATTCCTGACATCATGTTTTTATGCAGAACTAAGCTTGTACTGATTTATGTTGGGAATATACTTATGCAAAACATAGCAACACTCATGAAAGACACTTAATTTGAAGACTTATTGAACAGTATGCTCATGATAGCGTGTATTCTTCCTCCTGTAACGTATCTGACATATAAAAGAAAGACCCCCAAGTTAAAATGTAGCACAATAAAATTAACCCTCTTTTTAGTTTTTGAAAAATTAATACATTTCATTACAACAATGGTAATTAATATTTAAAATACAAATCAGTGCTCCACTGTCCTATTAAGCAACTTAAACATAATTTTTTCACTGGTATTTCAAAGAATTACTTAACTGAATTACATATGAAAGTCAAATGACACACAAATGAAAATGAAACTTAGCCTTAGAGCTGCACACAAACTTGAGTTCATAGAAAATAAAAAACTACATAAAAAGACACAAACCTTTAACCAGTAATAAAAATTGAGAATTTTATGGGTTCTGATGAAGAAAATTACAAAAACACTATAAAAAGAATGTTTAAGTTCAACTGAAACTAATTCTGTTATCATATATATAAAAAGTCCACATAAGTCCCTTTAAAATTTATATAGATGCAAATCTATGTAAAATATAATATAATATGCTTGAAATCTGTTCTCCCAAGTGCTAACACTGTTTTAAATATGGCCATAACCTTTCAAGAATCTCACACAAGTAATATGTGATTGGTGCCTATAAGGTGAGTTGACCAATGGACATTAAAAATCATACTGCATCTACTACCCGAGTTGCCAAAAAGAACAATTTGGTGTAATAATTAAAAAACAGCTACTATCACTGCTAAAGAATCAGACAAGAAGTTGCCTGATCTCCATTTAACCTGATTAGCTCTGGGGGCAAAATTTAAACGTTAAAAACCTGTTTTAGTAGTGCTAACTTCCAACCTTTTAAACTAGAGAAAAAAAGAGAAGTTAACTTTTAAACTAAAAAGCACTATAATAACAATAGTAGTTCACAAAACTAAAATATTTATTAATAGAGAATGCTTACCTAACTTCTTTGGAACCCAATCATCAGCTAAGGTGAACTTTTTAAGTTGTATCATCAGGTAATCAGGAAAGGTTTTAATTCTAGTAGTCCTTGCAAAAAAAACAATGAAGATTATACACACACAAACATAACTGTTAAGAATAAACTAACATTAATCTTTTTTCTACAGGCCTGATCTAATATACAAACAGTTCACATGTTAAGGATTTGCACCACAACTTTTGATACAGCAAGTGTATCTTCAGAAAACTTAGTACACTTTTATTACAGATTACAAGTATTTTGTACAAAAAAAAAAAAAAAATTGTAATAAAATATTTTTAATAAAGATCTGTTTGTGAAAATATTGTCTGCTTCTTACCAGTGATTTCATCTCATGCTTTAAAAACTATTCTTCATCCCAAAAATCTCAAATATTATTTGTGTAATCTATAAAATTTCCTTAAATACATTTCAAACATTTGTTTTCAGCAAGACTTTATATTTAGTGTGGGGTCTGTCACTTGACCAACATCATAACATTCATAAAAAATTATGAAATGTAAATTATGCTTTTATTCATGTTAGAATGGCTACTATTTATAACACAAAAATAAAAATGATTAGTCTATGTAGTTTAAGTCTCATAACACTATATTATATTTATAGTGCTGCATTGAACCACTATATTATATATATATAGTGCTGCATTGAACATACCATGTGATAAACACACTAAAATCTATATATAGATGTGTTCTTTTAATATTTATTTTTAAGTTAAAAAATTAATTCATATATAGTACTAAAATTCAAATTGTAATCTACAAGTTTATTCCAAACTTACTGACATAAATTCATAAAATGGTAGTTAAATAAAATTTTGAATGCAACTCAACAAATGCAATGACATGGCCTTTGACTTGTGACCAGTCATGAAAAGGTCAATGTGTAACAGAGAAGGTGCACATATTTCAACAAGGCTCATACAGCATAACAGAGTCGAAGCACTTTTTAACCATCTCACCAATCAGTATGAGAAAATCAAAACTACAAAAATAGCTTATCTTGTGAAAATAGTTTTTTATCATTGACACCTCAGAACAATTTACAGAATATATAATACCAGATTTTCTTCATAAAAATTATTACTAGTAGAACCCATATATATTAAGGGTCCACTCAATATACAACACAAACTTACCTTAATCATTGTTTATGGATTTTTACTTTTAATAGCATGTGTCTGAATGGATTTTACAACAGATCAATAAGCAAGATATTAGTAAATTGAGGAAAACAGGCTTGTCATTATAGTGACCAGTCTTAGCCACCACAAACCTTGTACAAAAGCCTTATTTATAATTCATTGTCACTTTTGTTCTTGAGGCCAAAATTAGATGCAAGTACATTTATAATTTCTTTATTAAGATGCATGCGGTTAATTAATTCCACTATGAGAAAGAAAAAAAATTTGTAAACTTATGAAATAATTCATATACACAGATATACATGTACTGCTTATATCTGAAATGTATGCATTATTGTGCACAATGTTTAAACATAATTTTAGAAACAAATATTCATAAATTATATGAACTCTCATATGCATACATACTTATTATACAGTGAAAAGTATGTTATGTACAATACATAAACAGTACTTATAATAATCTTGTACAAGATGACACATGGAATAACTGGTTTTATCTCAAGTCTTCTAAACTTGATAAAAAAGGACAAATAATTATATTTTAATGGAATCATTGTTTCTTAATAAATATATCTTGTGACAGGCAGAAAATTCTAAAATAAATTGACAAATGCTTTATATGCAGGCGAGACTCCTTGGAGCTACACAAAAATAAAGGTTGGAACATTTTTTTCATATTTCTCTGCAGCTTACACTAAATTAATTTTAAAACATCATTAGAACTACTATCTTCATTTAAATATTGAATTTTGATATACACTTCACACAATTATGCATATGCCAGTTCATTCTACAATTTGGAAATCTATTTTGCAAAAACATGGAGCCAGTCTGTGCAAGTTGTGGCTATGTTTTTATATTATATACATTAAAGAATGATGTAACAGCCTAAATATTTTAGTGTACATGAAAAACAACAAAATATGTCTGACAAAAATGGTAATTTCATGAGGCACATGTCTTATAAATGAATTTTTTACTGGCAGCCATATTTTTGGAACAGGGTAATGTAATCAAGAAATAAATATCAACATTATTAAAATAGCATTAGAGAAACTGAAGACTGAGCACACCAAATAAATACAGTTATGAACAAACACTTCCTGTGAAATATAACAATGAAGTCATTGGAACATACTGTGAAACAACAATGTAGCACTGAAAGTAAAAGTGGTTTGATGGTTAATGTGAACTTTGTCCATAGTTCACACAGTTGATCAGTCTCAAACTCTATCTGTTATGAGTGGTTATGTCATTTTATACTAAAAAAAGAGAAAAAGGCTGATACAGTTTTTCTGCATCCTATCTGACACGACTTATTTAAATTATAAGACAATAAAAATATGTAATTCAAAAATATAAAATCAGGGACAAGATAAACATTTGCTGAAAAGTATTTCACTTAAATTTTAAATATTAGGTTTTCTAATTATTACTGTATTTACTACACATTCAATTATTTTTTAAAACATTTTAACATTTCCATTCAACTCAAGTATATATATAATATTTTTACTGTACATGTCACAAGGTATTTTGTGACATACATTCAAACTGAAATTAAACTACTTTTTCCACACTATAACACTTACTATAGCATAATATTGTAGCTAATAATCACTAGTTTAATAGTATACAAGTTTACGTTCTTAATTTTATAAGCCAATATTGAAAACTTCCTGAATCTCTCCTTGTATGACACGACTTTCTCTAGGAATTTCCCCTTCTCTAATTCATTTACTATCCTCTCCAGTATGTAAAAATTTAATGTAAATTTATCATCATTCACTCAAAGCATAATTTTCATAGCCCTCAATCTTGTTTGGTTACACAGCTATCAAATAAAAAATCAGACCATTCTTCCCACGCAAACTTGAGACGTTTTTTTCAGTTGTTCTCTGTTACATTTAACACTTTTTTATTTATAACCAATAGAAAGCCACAGTTTTATTTTATCAAATATATCAAACAACATATCAAATAACATTGTTTTCTGTACAGAAATCAGCCTATTTCACTGCCAATTTAAGCTTTATTCTAATAGGAAACAAAGACTGGTTTGGATGAATTTGTAATGCCTCTTGTCACATAGTTATAAAGCCAGAAAAATTATGATAATTACAAGATATATTATCTGCTTCTTGCATGTTATTATTCAATGTCCTTTGGTACATTATTTCATTAAATAAAAAATTATTTAGTTCACTAACATGAAAAAGTAGGCTTGAGTGCCATCAACAGTTGTCAGAAGAAAAAAAAAAAGGCTAAGGTGAGTACTTCATTTGTTGTTTTTCATGTGTATTCTTTATATTAATTATTGTAAATTATCTAAAATGTACAAATAAGCATCTCTAAGTTAGTTACAGTTAGATTAGGTAAAATAACTAAAATAATAATATAATAAAAAAATATTTAACAAGGCACACATGTGAGCAGATTGGAGTAGCTATTGTGTAAAATAATTGGATAGTGTATCCTAAGCTGCACGTTTCCAGTGATGTACAACTTCTAGCGGTATGAATAGTAATTAGACACGGTTCAAAGGGCAATAAACACAATAAAATATAATCATAAAAATAAGTATATTGTTACCAGTTTTAAATAAACAAATGTAGTTTCATGTTACATTTTAAGTCATTCTAGAAAAAAAAACACAAAAAAGGATAGTTTAGATTTATTTTGAATTTTCTTTTGGTTGTTGAGGTTGGTCAACGTAAAATGTACAACTATGCTAACTTTCATAAGGATATACACACAATTGAAAATTAGTAGAATCATATGTATAAATAATTCGAATGAGTACAAAAATGTCATGTGGTCAGTCACGTTTACTGAGCTCACATTGAGAAATTTAACCGAGCAAAATTAGAACTTTACATCAAAATAATGATTAGCGAAGGTTAAATTACAGTAAATATTAAATACAGTAAACTATCATTGTTTCGAAGTAGTTAGAACCGAATATATCGCTTGTATCGAAGTTGTTGATTGGTCCGGCCAACTGTCCAACCGAATATATCACTTGTATCGAAGTTGTTGACTGGTCCGGCCAACTGTCCATATAAATACATAGTAACAAAAGCCCCTTGAACCGAACTGCATGTATCGAAGTGTCGGCTTGTAACGATGTATAATTATAGTTCCTAGGGTGTGAAAAGCATCAATATTACATCCTTTGTATCGAACCAGGTACGAAGATATTTATTTTTCTCTTCTTCCCTAAATTAATTGTCCCCGCTGCCGGCTGCTGACCACCCGCTACGCCGCTAGCAAGTGCAATTAGTCAGTCTCCGCGCAACAATGTGTGGTGCCACCATCAAAATCTTATACTTGAGAAATAGCGGACTGCAGATGGGGTAGTAGATTAGCCTAGCAATGTTTTTACAACAATTATGGTCAATAACACATTAAACCCCTGCCGCCCCAACTCACCCACCCTCCCAGCAAAATTAGCTTAGATATAAAATTTTCAGATTATGGCTTGAGTAGATTATGCCTGGGCAGCCTGTATGCTGTAGCCTATAAAAGGCTAATCACAGTCAAATTAAACAGATCATTAATCATTGATCATGGCGAAGCGCAAGCTTGTATCGATAGAAACTAAAATTGCAGCAATAGAAGAAGTTGAAAAAAAAGTTAAAACAAAACAGAAATAGCAAAAGCATTTGATGTGCCTCTGAACACTTTGTCAGCATGGTTGAAAAATAAAGAGGCCATATTGTCTTTTCGAGACAACTTTTGTCCCAATAGAAAACGCATGCAAACTGCAAAACATTCTGACCTAGAAGCGGCATTGCTTCTGTGGTTCAAAAATGCTAGATCAGAGAATGTTCCTATCTCTGGGCCTGTTATGCAAGCAAAGGCAAAAAAACTTGCTAATCAAATGGGAATCACTGACTTTTGCATGAGTGATGGGTGGTTAACCCGATTCAAAAAAAGAACACGACATTCAATTTCAAATACGATCTGTGGTAAGTCTGGTAGTGTAGAACCAGAGCAAACAAACCAGTGGACATCAACAACACTGCCACGCCTGCTAGAAAACTACAGCCCATGGGATGTCTTCAACGCAGATGAGTCTGGCTTATTCTTTAAACTTCTGCCAGACAAGTCTCTTGTTATCAAGGGAGACTCCTGTCACGGCAGGAAGCAAGCGAAGGAGCGGCTGTCTGTTTTGGTATCGCCAATATGGACGGCACCGAGAAGCTTCCTTTACTTGTCATAGGTGAGTGTCAAAAGCAGGTAAAAATATTTTCCTGTGTTTTCTATAGAAGTTGTTATTTTATGATTTTCTTCATATTATTGACATGTAAATGTTTCATTTTTAATTTCAAGACATTAACCATGTACATTTTCTTTCTTTTTTTTTTTTTTTTTTTTAAAGGAAAGGCAGCAAAACCGTGTTGCTTCAAAGACGTCAAAACCCTGCCAACACCATACAAAGCCAACAAGCGAGCTTGGATGACATCAGATCTATTCACCGAGTGGCTGAGAAAACTTGGCCGAAAGTTTGTGCTGCAGAAAAGAAAGGTCCTTATGATAATTGACAACTGCCCCGCCCACTCCAGCCCCACTGGACTTAAGGCCATCAAGCTGGTGTTCCTGCCTCCCAATACCACAAACAAGACACAGCCCATGGACCAAGGCATCATCGCCAATCTAAAACATCATTACCGCACCCTATTGCTACAGCGTCTTATTGATTCAATAGACAATAAAAGTGTTTTCACTGTGACTGTGCTTGAAGCCATGCGACTGCTACGCTCTGCCTGGTCATTGGTAAAGCAATCAACCATAGCCAACTGCTTCAGAACTTGTGGATTCTCATTCCAGAGCCAGCAGAAAACAGTGAGGACCCCGAGGATGACATACCATTGGCCCAGCTCTTGAAACGGCTGAATGACACTGGGTTTACGGTGGATGGCACAGCAGAGGACTACCAGACTGCTGATAATGATCTGATCACTAGCCGCTGACAGACAGTGATATTGTGGCCATGGTGCAAAATAAACAGACACCAGAAAATGACAGTGAAAGTGAAGATGACGACAATGAGGAACCCCCCATCCCAACACATTCTACAGCTCGTGAGATGTGCCTGCAACTTCAGAGATATCTTGAAGACCAGGCTAACGCAGGACAGTTTATCTCTCAATTAAACATGATGGAGCGTTTTGTGACCAAGTGCCAGAGGGACAGCAGTTCGCAAAAAAGCATTGTGCAATATTTCAAGTGACTCCAGTTAGACGTTCTTGCTGGTGTTTGTATCCTGTACATTATAATTACATATGTCTATATTATGAATGTTATTTTCTTTTACATTTTTTTTTTTTTTTTACAAGTGCTGTTAATTGTCCTTTGGAATTTCATTAAATGTATTTTAAGTGTTTACACACGTGTGACTTCTGAGTCTTTAATCCAATTACCAGTACTGCAACAGCCGTCAGTTATAGGGCCTACCATTACCAGACTTGGCTAGTGAACAAAAAAAAAATCCTTTTTAACGAACTTCTTTTGTAACGAACAATTCTCTTTGGTCCCTACGACTTCGTTACAACGAGAGTTTACTGTACCAAAGAAATACTGAGTAGTATCATTCAATTCTATAGTTATTGTAGTTTGATGTAGTTTCACTGAGCAGTTCATTAAATATTTGAAAAATAAAATACAATATATGTTTAGTTAACCTTTACATGTACATTTATTATTATTATTTATAAATACTATTTCAACCCTGAATACCCTGGAATAATACCTCAATGTACACCTGCCTTACATGCAAATTTTGGTATGTATGTACAGAGTTTCTGGGTTTGAATGAAATATGGTAGTAAGAGTTTATCGCATCAGGCCACTATGATAATAATGAAAACCATCCTAGGTTACCTTGAAGATTTCATGGTTGAAAAAGATGGTGAAGCCCCCCTATTGTCTTGTGGATAAAGCTTTTTTAATAAAAGGCAAAAGAAATAAATCTTAAATAAATCCAAATGGAAGGCAATAGCAAATCACTCTTGTACCTGCCATGAACATCATGATCCAATATTTCTTAAATGACAGATACAACAGCATGAAGAATGGTTTCAACAGCAAAAACATCTTGTTTGGTAGGAGCCCCATGCACAACAGGTGATAGACTGTCATCAAATTACTGCCCACATTGGAAACAAAATTAAAATTAGCAATGTGCAATGTAAAGACACTATTTTGAAAAGGAAAAGTAGGTTCAGATGTTTCCTCAGGTCCATCTTCTTCTCCAGCCCCAAGATGCAAAATGATTGTCAGTTCATGTCCTTGGTCACTAGAATCTTCATCCACTGACAGAAACCCACCCACTAGACACTGGGTTTCATGGAGGTTGACAAATCTCCTTCCAATAAATCATTGTTCAAAACAGAAAGGCTCTCAACTCAATTCTTCTCCACCTAACTAAAAATGACCACTTTGATACAGTGGAACTGTCAAGGTTTTTGTTCGAATATAAACGACATTAAGGATTTTACCAATATTTATCATCCTGTGTGTGTCTCTCCTTGCAGGAAATGTTTCTGAAACCTTCCAAAGTAGTTACACTTAGGCAGTTTTTTTGTACAGAAATGACAGCTTGTGTGTAGGAAAAGTGCATGGAGGGGTGGCACTGTTGGTTAATCAGCATGTACCCACTCGGTGTTTGCCACTATGTACACCCTTGGAGACTGTAGCCATCCATATATCCTTGGGTTATACCATCACTTTTTGTTCTCTCCATCTGTCTCCTGAAGAAATCTTTTTTAATCCTGGGGGAATTTAATGGATGTAATCCCCTCTGGGGAAGTGCTAATTTTGATTGGAGGGGTCATTCGATGTATGCTCTCAGATCACAATCTCTCTCTCTCTCTCTTCAATAGTGGTTCTTATACTTGTTTTCATGTATCTAGTCAGTCTTTTACTGCTACTGATCTCTCTATCTGCTCTCTTTCCCTTTCTTCCTAGTTTTCTTGGAGGGGTGACAATGTCCCAAGAATCAGTGATCATTTTCCTATCATTTTAAAAGAGACTAGCTGTGGTTGATGCCACCCAACTTGCATGCCTTTGTGGAAAGTGAACCAAACCAATTGGCCCCTTTTCACTGCTCTCTCAGAATTTGATCCTGTTGTCGTCTGTAATCCATCGATAGACGACTATGTGGAAGTAGTAACAACTGTTTTGTCCAGACAGCTACTTGACGTATTCCTAAAACCCCAACGCTTTCCACGGTATCTTCGTCCATGGTGGAATCTTGTCTGTCATATGACACAAAAGGCTCAAAAAACAGGCCTGGGATATTTTCTGTAGGTATTCCACACTTTTAAGCTGTATTGCTTTTCAGGACAGTTCCAACAACAAACTCCACCATGGAGCACGTTATTTGACTTGAAACATCAATCAGTAAAGCCTTCTCAAGTGACATCTTGTTTCTGTATTTAATTACCTTGAGAAGACTTATGATACTAGGTGGAGGTATGGCATCTTGCTAGACCACCACTCATTTGGGTTGAACGGTCATTTGCTCATTTTTATCAAATTTTTTTTAATGGACCAGTGATTCCAAGTTCTTGTGTGTTTGACACTTTCCTATTCTTTCACACAAGAATTTGGAGTCCATCAAGGCTGTGTCTTGAGTGTCATACTTTCCATTATAAAGATTAATGCCATCACTGCACAACTTCTTCCTACAGTTGTAAACAAACTCTATATTAACGACTTCTACATCTCGTGTCAGTCATCGAGCATGAGGTTTATTGAGTAGCAGCTATCAATCATTAACTGAAGTAGACCACAGCAAACAGTTTTACCTTTTCTCTTTCTAAAACTGTTTGCATGCACTTTTGCTACCAGCAGGGTATTCACCCCATTTCTGAGCTCCATCTTAGTGAAGTTGTGTTTCTTGTGGTCCCTGAGGCAGAGTTCTTGGCGTTTATATTTCACTGTACGCTGACTTTCATTCCTCACATCAAGCAGTTATGCATCAAGTGTACTAGAGCACTGAACATCTTCCATGTCCTCTCTTCTACCTCTTGAGGAGTGGATCAATGTTCTATGCTAAATATCTATTGTATTTTCACTTGATCAAAACTGGACTGTGGGTCTACGGTGCTGCCTAAACCTCGGCTTTGAAGATATTTAACTTGTTCACCACCTAAGGCTTTGACTCTATATGGGGACTTTCTGCACTTCTCCAGTCCAGAGTTTGCACATTGGGTCTCATGAACCTCCTCTATACCTTCATTGTTTCAACTTTCTCTTCTCTTTACTTCGAAACTTTGATCCATACCACAGCATCCCACCTGGCATTGTGTCTTCCTTCCTCAGTAATCCATGCTTTATCAGAATAGATAGATTGCCATTGTTCCTTGTGGCCTTCATATCCAGGCACAGCTAGTTTAACTGAGTCTGTCCTTGGAAGATGCTGCTGTCTCTACTGGTCAGCCCATCCCACCATGGCTTATTATTATCCCCAAGTGTGACCTTTTTAAGTCATCTGAGGAAGGAGGATATTACCAATTTTAAGTACTGTTTCTATTTGCCAAACATCTTTTGAATCACCCTTTTCTTTTCATTTATATGGATGGTTCAAAATCATGCGACTACATGGTCTCTGCCATGGTTTGCACACAGGATCCCTGATGTAGTTTTTGTGTTCACTGCCAAATTGTATGCCACTTCTCTTACCCTGGATCACATGAAAGCTATGCAGTACACATATTGTATTATTTATACTGACACACGTAGCTCTGTCCTCACCCTGGATTTGTTTCACCTTAGTTCCCACCCTGTTCTTCTTGATATTCAAAACCAGCTGACCCATTTCTATCCAGTTCGTCTTGGTATCGGGCCGCATCGGTATTCGTGGGAATGAGTTTGCTGACAGCTGAGTACATCTTCTCTGGTGCTTTCATGGTCATGCATGTACTATACATGGACTATGGTACTGTATTCAAGGATTGGCTATGCACCAGTTAGCATTCAATTTGGAGTGAGCAACATGGTAACAAGCTTTTCCAGATCAAAACTTCTGTTGTTCTTTGGACGTCTTGCTTCCATACGAATTGGAAGGAGAAAGTTGTCCTAGCTAGGCTACACAATGGTCACAATTTTTTTTAACTCATTGTTTTCTTTTATCTGGGACTAATGCACTAATGTTTGGTGTGTGTGACATTCTAGTCACAATAGCCCACATTTTACTATCCTGCCATTGTTACAACCATAAGCAATGGCACCATTTTAGATATATTTTTACTATGGGTACATAATTGTGAAATGGGCCTCTGTTTTGTTTTAATGTGATCACTTTTTACATATTTTAATAAATTAACCTTTATTTTTAATTTTTTTTACCAGTTGTTTGGTGCAGATCACAGTTGCTTTGCAGCAATAAATGCCAACCAACCAAGCAATTAAATTATTTCATGGAATTTATAAATGCTAATTGTGTTGCACTCTTGGTTTCAATTTGAGTCAAATCTATGAATTAGATATACTAACAACCACAAAAAGTAATTATTGAGCATTCCAGCCATGTTAAGAGCTGCTCAACAATAACTAAATATAGAACATTAAAATCAATGCACAATTAAAATTATTTCAAAACAATAACTTTAATGTGTTTTGATGTGTCATACTTCATCTTCAGGAAGTTGAAAATAATGATTTTCACATTTTATATTTTCTTAAATATTATGTGACCTACCTGTAATTTCACATTTGTGCATAAATATCAGAAAAAATCTAACCACATTCTCAGACACATACTGTTGATTAAGGTAAATTTTTATGTAGCACTTACATAATTACCATTAAGTAAATTAATGCAGTTGTACGTTTTGTTTAAATGCAATATGCTCAACAATATATTGAATAAAGGAAATACTTAGATCAACTGACAGTTTGTTGCTGTAATCCTTGGATTATCATATTTACTGATCCCCAATATCCTTAGTTTATGTCATGAGGCAAAAGAATATTCCTGTTGATTTTCAAAACAGACATAATAGAAAAATATTTCCAGGAATGAAAACAATAACATCCACAACTATAACAAAATTCACAATCCTCAAGTTAATTAAGTCAAACCTGTCTTGATGTTGCTTTTGCCACATCCAAGTCACCATTTTTGAAAGTCTAACTAATACATCACTACTTGAATTTAGATTGTATAGCATTAAATTTAGCATCTCCCCTTTCTATCAAGTACTGCTTTGAATCCATATATCTTTTCAAAGCTAAAAAGCAATCAAAGTTTTCATTATCTCTCTGGCCAATAAAATGTGATTTCAAATAATAAATTCACATTTAGGCAAACAGAAACTAAAGAAACATAAATAAACGTTAAGCTTATCAAAATTTGAATTTTTATGAAATTCAGATGAGTTTTATACAACTACAATTTCAGTTCTGCTATACTCTTGAGTAAAAAATAAAACAGAATTAGAATTATATACAAGTAAAAACAGCTGGTTTGGGTTGAGAAAATTGTTTATGTAGAGGAGCAAACAACATTTTGACCTTCTTCGGTCATCGTCAGGTTCAGCCGTTTTTACATTTATATTTTTCTCTACAAGTGAGTTTTCTCGTCATCACTGAAAATTAAAGTTATTTTTCTTAATTTAAGTTTTAAATTTCTGGTTGTTTACAGTAAAGTGACCTGAGCTCTCTCTGATAAGAAAAAAATCTGAATGCATATTTTGACAATTCACACACGCTTGGTTTCTCTACATGATGGATCAAAACAAACACTGTATACCAAGTCCCATCATTTTAAGAAATCATATAATACTAGTATTTACATTATATATATAACTACTTACTTCAGAGCTGTGGATTTTGCATTTATTGCTGTGCTAAAAAAATCTTCAAGAGTTTCTGGAGCAGCAAAGTTTTCCAAGCATACTGATATGGGAATTTTTGGCCTAACAACTGCATTAGGATCACTGTAAAAAGGAAAATATGTATTTAATAAGAAGCATATTTAGAAATCAATTATCTCACAAAAAGTTTTGAAATCTTCAAAAAACTTTATGTTATGCTCCAAATAAATCATGAAAGTTGCCAATTTAGAAATTTTATTTACTGAAACTAAAACATAAAAAACAATTTTGTATTAAATACAACCACAATATAGTAAAACAATGAAGCATTACTTCTACCAACCCTCATAGCATATCACCAGAAACATCATAGTTTTCTATTCATGAAGGCATCATTTTAAGTTATGTAATTAATATGTTTCAATGTCTGTGAATGAGTTCAGTGAATATCTATTATTCTTTAAGTGCAGGATTGTAAATGAGCATGAACTTTGAGATTTTTGTTTGTCAAGACTATTCAGTTTCCTCCAAAAATTATAAGGAATTGTTTTCAAAAGTTTTATGCTATATACTTTAAAAAAAAAAGACTCATTTGGTATTCTTTGATAGACTGAAAGGTTTTCATGTTGAAAGGCGAAAGACTTTTGAAACATTGTCCTCTACACTTGTGTCTCCACAAGAGGCAGTTGCTGTCCATTCTACAAAGTTTCATTGCCTCTCATTTGATTTTACTGTAACAAGAGCTTTTAGTGTGAAAGATATTGGTATATTTTAGTCTGTATCTTTTTTGTGAAGACACTGCCCATTATTGGTATTGGCAATATTATCAGTATTGTCAGCAGAAGAATGAAATGCTTCACTGTAAAATAAGGATGAAAAAAAAAATTAGCCAGATTTATTTTCACTGGAAATAGAAAATTGACTAATAGCAAAGACAATAATTTTTCTACACTGAAAATATATTTTTGATAGCAGTTTACTTTCACTCACAAAATTAGCTATTCTCATTTAGTATAGCCCTCTGTAAGTGAACTCCTTCATTAGACATGCACCAAGCCTTGTACTCCCCCCCCATTAGAATTAGCATATTACACGTCTTTCATGCAAATTATCACACATCATGTAATTACAAATAGTAGCATAACATTTTATAACGACTCCCTCTACACTCCTTCACTTCAAAGTTTGGTAGAAGATGCGAGTACTGGAGAAGTGGGAAGAATGGAGGAGAGAAGTATTTGTTGGAAATATGTTTTCAGCATAGGAAAATTATAACTTCTGATATAGTACTTACCTCTGCAACAAGATTAATTAGTAGCCCACACTGAGAAGTAGGAGAGACCAGTGCAAAGGAAAAACAGAAGCACTTCCAGATCATATTCAGCAAGTCAACTACTTCCAAAACCTCTTCTATAAGATACCAACATCCATGTGAGAAAGGATGAGGATCAAACCTTCTTCACCTTTAACTCAAGAATTTGGGATTAAGAGGTGCACAAATTCCTGCATACTAGACAAGAATCAATCCTGAACTGGCCATTGTGCATCAAGAAGATGGATACAACTTATGGAAGGATTCATGTTGATTGGATTACTTGAATCCGAACCTCAATAGTTGGAACTTAGATCAGGCACCACTGTCCACAGCACAGGATCAGGGTGATAAAATGGAAGAAAGAAAGGCTCCTGAAAAAAAAGGAAAATGAATAAAATGTACCAGTTAGTCACAATGAAGGCTGAAGTGGAAGATGAGTTTCAACAAGGAAAAGGAGGGAGATGGAAAATAGGAAAAAAAGAGAAACAATCCTCCTGAATCACCTCAGTCTTGAAGAGAAAGGAGCAGTTGGGTGAAAGAAGAAGACAGATAGTGTTATAAAGAGTTAGTAAAAATGCCATTGGCAAACAAATCAGATCAGTGACATCTACAGGCCAACAGAAGAAGAAAATATGTCTTAAGGGACAAATATAACAAGGAACATGAGGAGAGTGATTCAAATGGAGGTAAATACAGAACATGGACGACCACATTAATGACCAAATCCAGAAGGGGGGGATACCCAGAAAGCTTCTAAATCCATAAGGAACATATTAGCATAATTAGAATGGAAGTAAAAATCCTATAGTAACTGGAAAATAAAAGATATCTGTAATGATTGCTCAAAATCCAAAAAATAAAGAGACTAAAGACCCACAGTTAAAGATTTTGCCACCTGAGCCACAAAAGGCTTGTTGGCAGGAAAACCATAGCCAGCTAACCAATACCAAAATACCTTCTACCTGCACTGATATACTTCCATGCAAGATGGACAAAAGAAAGTAGTTAACAGGGAAGTGACTCTACATGTGAAGTCAGATCTTTTCACCTAGACCAGACAAAAGCCAGATGTGAAGATGCAGGACATGAAGATTGGAATGTAGAATGGCACATAAAGGTTTACATAGAAGAGAAGAGAACAGTGGAAGTGAGAAAGGTGGTAAGAGGATTAGACACTGGAGCCTCAAGTAACAAGATATTGCTTGCTAATGGGGTGCAGTCAGGAGGACCCAACATGGAAAGGTGTGTACCAGAGAAATTCCTAATGAAGTAATCAGATGTAAGACCAATTCTGGCTGAAGGCATCAACAGCCAGAGCCTATGTAGGTGGTACAAGTAGCCAAAAGAGGTACAACAGTGTATAAAGGTCCATGGCAAATACATCCAATTGGTCAGAATTTCCATCTAATAGCACTGATCCCTGAAAACAAGCAGATCAGATGACCACTCTGTGGGAGAGATTCAGCTTGGGCATGAAAAAGTATTTAAGACTGGATTGAAACCAGCTAGCACATAAGACAAATGTAGTGAGCATAGGCCCAGTATAGAAGGTCCAATGTCTGAAAACAGAGATCTTTGGGCCAGGTGCCTCATTTGTGGTTGATAAGAGACACCAATGAACAGCTGTTTGAACAAATTACTGCCAGATGGTGATGGGCAACAGAAAGGAAGCTTGATGAGGTGTGAGGTCTAGAAAGGTGATAAGCAAGACAGTCTTGGCTACAGACCAATGGCCTGAAGCATTGTGGTGATTGACCCAAGCCCTCCAAGCCTGGAGGTAAGATTCCACGAATAGGTGAGTAACTGGACCAAGGAAAGGAAGTTCATGCTCACTGATGTCGAGCACAGTCCAGCCACCATTGCAAATTGCTCTTTAAGAGAAAGACAAAGGTAACTGGTGGGAAAAAGAGGATCCCATGCAAGGATTCATCATAGATGAAGTGTTCACTGCATGGATCTCATATGTGCATGACTGAGAGGGACCAAAGCAGACATGGAGGACCACATCCCTAAAAGCAAAAAAACATCATGAGCAGTGACTAAGCCAAGAGGGCATGATGAACTAAAAAGCCCATGTAGATGTAAAGGAGAAGGTAGAATGCACCTGATGTTGGTGTAGAAGAAGACCCCTAAAAACACAGACAGGGTGGGCTGAAGGAAGAACCTCTCTAATTTAATTGATCAGTCCACTAGAGCTGCTACAGTAGTGAATGACCTATAAGGAACTGTAAGTCAATATAATAATGAAATGGCAAACCCAGGGCCTGAAAATAATGACATAAAGGTTGTATGATGCAACAAAACACCCTGTGGAGTCAAGGCAAATTTGAAAAGAGTGTCCAAGTTTTGTAAACATATGGAAAAAGGCAATGGAGACATACATTATTGTTACCTACCACCAGATAAAATTGATAAATGATACACCATAGTGAACTTCAAGTGGGCAATGAAGCAAATGAGTCACAAAATCAGTTACTGGTTGTTAATCCCCAGATGTCTTGTGGACAACAAAAAACAGGAAGATGAATTCCATGAGGGATGGTGTTCAATTATTTGATGCAAAGTAATTCATGAATCACCTCTGATAGATGCAGGCATGTTATAGGATCTTGGGAACAAGGAAAAGAAACAGGTAATGAGAGATGAGAAGGGAAAGGAAATTAGATAATGAAACCTTCTCAAACAACCCTTAGTATTCACTGATCACCAAAGAAGGAAAGCATGAAAGAAAGGAACATCAAGTGTTGAGCTCCCACAGGACCCAAACCCTCAAGGTAGTCACCAGTATCTGTTGTTCTCCATCAAAGAAATCAACAAAAAGTACCCAGAAGTGAAAAAGTGGGGAAGGATTGGGAGAATAAGTGGCATAGGAGGCTCTGGCTGAGACAAATGCACCACAAAAATTGAAAGGGTAGACTGTTGAAGAACTTACATTACCCACAGTTCTATATTGTTAGGGACTGGAACAAAGTTATGGAACTCAAGAAATGGAGCATGATGTAAGACCCTAAGATACGTGGAAATAAAATGACAAGTCTCTACCAAGAAGGTCTCAACAATAAAGAAACACAACATATGTTAGGCCTCAGTTGAGAACGAATTACAAGTTAAAGTGGAGGAGATAAAATAAATGGTATCAGCAAAAGCCCCTCATGATATCTGTGGAGGTCCTCAGAAAGCTGATGTAATGAAGAAAGATACCAGAGAAGGGTATATGTAAGACTAACAGTTAATTTGGGATCTTCTCAAGATGTAAAAAGAATACAAACAACTGCTGATCAGAAAAACATATAGTTTGCCCAAATAGTATAAAAGGGTGAACTGATCAGAAGTGGGGCAAAAAGCTAATCTCTTCACAGAATTATGATGTTAATGGAACACTGAACAGCAATAACCTGAATATCAGGGAAGGGAAGAAAACAAAGAATGAGAAAATAGTACATGTAATAATGAAGGACAAAGTGAAAAAATTGGTGACGGAATAATACAACACAGACCTGAGACAGAAAATCCCAAAAGACCAAATTAGACCTAGGAGAATCACCAAGTTGGGAACAGTAATGATCAATAAACTCTTGAGGCAGAGAAGGATGATGAATGTTCTCATCAGCCAACAAAGAATTAGCAGTTTCAGTAAGTACCATGCAGAAGTATAGGGGAGAAAAGATAACTGCATAACATTTAACTTCCTGAAGCACAATAGCAGATAAATCCATAATTAGGTTGCCTCCATCTGAGGTCCATGAAAAATATTCATCGCTGATAAGAATATATCACCCTTGAGGTGGTCAGTTTAATTTCAGAAGTCACTGCACAGAATTCTTTCACAAATTGCATACAGAAATAAAGCAACAAGAATCAACATAAATACAAAACAGAATCTGATTAAACAAATCAAATGAAGATTAAAATGAACTACTCTGTGAGGAAAACAAAGTCAAACACTCAGCAATAAATAAATAAGGGGGCACAAGGCTTGCTGCATGTATGAAAGAAAAGTCTGCATTTAGAGGGCAGTACTGAACAAGAATAGCTAATCCTGTGATAAGATGTAAGTACCATGTTGGTATAATGGTGTGGATGTTATAAAGTTTGCTTTTTTTTATTTTTTGTTGAAAGCTACATAAGGGATATCAATGTGTGTAATTTCAAACGAGAAGTGAATGACTAGAGGGAAGGCATTATATCAAAACCACAGACTACCAACTCTTATTAAACCATAAAGTGGGATTTGATAGTCGCCCTTATAATGCACTAATAGCTCCAAAATGCAGATGGGATTTATTTTTCATTTATAGTTTGATGATAATGGGAAAACATCAATCACAAAACCTCAGCTCCATACTAACTATTGGGCCTCACTCTGACAAGATTACCAGGAGATATCTTGTACACTGAAGGAAGAGAGAGAAGTCTCAGGCATAATAGCATGGGAAGGTGATACACTGTCAATGGCAGGACCTGTAACAACGCCTGAACAGAAGTTCAAAGCAGGGAGATAGAATGTGGAAAAACTGTTAGGAGGATATAGTGAAAGTATAACACTAGAACAAATTACAAAGTTGGGGCTGAATTTTGGTGTGACAGTGGAGTTTCTATGTGAAAACTCAGAAGAGTTTGTAAGGTTGACTGTAGATGTGAATGGAAAAAAGTGGTGTTGAAAAAACACTAAGAAGGATGTCAACAAGAATCAGATATTTGACCTGGAAACTAGGTAAACACATCAGAGAAGCTGAGATGGTTATCAGAAACAAGAAAAAGATTATAGTTGGTGAGTGGAATAATAACTGTGTTGTTCAGAAAAAAAAGTTAATTTTGCTTACCAAGGCTTTTGACAAGTCTGATTAAGTGTTGGATGTTGTTGTAGATAGGAGTACCATGTATATTTCATTTTTGTGGTGAAAGATGTTTATATACATGTCTACAACAGCTATTAAAAATGGAGAATCTGAAGTGTGGTTTATATTATTTTGAATTTAATGTGGTAAACCAACCTTTTAAATCCTATGTGTTATTACTATCATGAATAAATTTTATCATTAGTGTTCATACGTGGTAGCATCTTTAATACAGGGTAAGAATTAGTAAAAATGGTAAAACATTTAAGATTTATATTTTTATAAAAAAGTGAAGCGATTAAAAAGAGTTGCTAAAAAACAAGTCAATCTTAGAAAGGATGTTAGCTGATAACAGAAAAGCAATTATAGAGAAAGTTTAATTAGCTAACATTAGTAGATTGATTGATTTCACTGTCACTGTTACCCATAATAATGATTTAAAATATTTTAGAACTCATAATTTTAGTACACAGCCTAAAAGTACTATTTTTTATCAATGTGTCAGAACGTTAACAATAAGCCAGTCTAAGACAAAATAAACAAATTAAAAACAGACAAAAAAGGGGCTACCAAATCAGCTGAAATAAGTAAAATGTTCTTTGAACATTTCTTGATGTTCATAGCTGTAACAAATACCTAAATAAAGTAGTTTGAAATAGTAAAACCAAATTTTGTTATTTGAATTTTTATAATTTTTAAAAGAAAATATTATAAATTAACAATTACACAAAGACACTTGTTTACATGCTAGTATTCTTTATTACAAAAATACACAAAAAAATGACCAATTAGACTTACCATATTAAGTACTGAATGCTATAATTACAAACTATAAAAATGTTTGAGTAATGTTTCAAAGTAATTTAAATATAATGTGTATATCTGGATAGACAATTCTGAGTTTGTTAATAACTATAAGAGATAAGTTCTGACCATGATGTAATTGGATAAGACTATTGAATTATGTATAAACTTGATTTAAAATAATGAAGATAACTCTGATAGTAGACACAAAGGAACATTTTAGAAACATTGTGAAATATCAACAAAATGACCACGTTTTTTGTTGAATGGAAAGGTATACAAAGAAAGAGATGGAGTTAGATGATGAAATCAAAACATGAGTGTATAAAACACGTGGCAGATACATTTATTGCATCTTAGAATGAAGAACAGGTAGAAAAGCTTTTCATTACAATAAATCTGCAGCACAGAAATATTAAATTTTTTAAGTTTTAGATCAATGATATTCAGATAAAATCTTATGAGATTCTTTTGGTATACAATGTCCATAGGCGAATGACAACAAGTAGAAATATAACACATCTTTAAGCCCAATGTTTAAAAGTGGACTATAGGAAAATCAAATTGCACAAACATTATCTACACGTAGACAAATGTTCCGAGTGTATACAAAATATACTTCAAGAAGACTGATGGATCTTGTTAATGAGGACAGTTTTCACATTCATATCTGACAGATGCTTCGAAAATACTAATTAAATAATTAGCTACTCAATTAAGCAATCATCCTTTTCTCTGCTCATGAGAATGGATAAAGTCAATGAGAAAAAACAGAAAATCATATACATACATGCATGTATGTAACTAGTGGAAAGGTAGAGGGGAGCAGAGACAACAGTAGGGCCACAGGTATGAATCTGATGAGTACTTTAGAACTCTTCAAGAGCAGGCTGGGATCTGAGGATCTAATAGCAAATAATTTTGATGAAGGGAGAAACCAGAGTGCCTGGAGAAAAACTGCTTTCACTAGCTGAGACTGAATCAAACAAAATAGAACCAAGGTCCTATTTCATTACTCAACAGAGTAATTTAAGATTACTGAGACTGTTGCATATGATGTTATGTATTAGAAAGACTAACTGTTAAAAATTAAACTGGGTTTGACAAACAAATGGTAAAACATGTCTTTCTGGCCATGTATATGTGTTCTCTTGGTGTAAAAAGTTACAAGAAATAAAGATCACAATATGAATAGAAGTGAGAGATAGAGAAAATAATTCACTGTCCTGTGTGAATGCACTGATGCTGTTTTACTGTATAACACAAGTCAGTCAGTAAATAAAGTATACACATTCACATACAATGCTGTGAATAAGGATAGTTTTATTTATATTTTTTGTGTTATTTCTTTTCCTTTGCAAGCTTTGTTTATTTTAACCTTATCATGACAGGCTGTGTGTCAAAGGCCATGTCATCACATTTGTTGAATTACATTTAAAATTTTATTGAACTATTTTACAAATTTATTTCCTTCAGTGTGGTATTAAATTGTATATTATAATTCAAATTTTCATATATACATTATTTAATTTCTTAATTTAAAAGTAAGTATTGAACAAGCACATCTAAATATCAATTTTTGTGTTACACGTATGTTGAATAAAGCACCGGTTCAAATTTAGATGTTTATGATGTCAAAATACAAAGTCTATAGTTTTGTACAAACTAGGAACTGAAATTAATGATACTAACAAGCTAGAATATTAAATAAAAACATTTTATCTTTTCTATTTGTTGAGCTATCACTACATTTAATGAATCAAAGACTGTGCCCCCAAACACTTGGAAATTATCCCTTATTTACACTTACTTCTGTAATGACATGTAAATAACCAGCTCAAAATGTCCCTTTAGTGAGTTCCTCAATCATATTCACATATAATGACACCCTCTCTTTCTTTAGAGACAAATCTTCATGCTGGTAAGTTGAGTCTTTAGTCTGCTTAAGAGTTCATATTTTGTTTATTTACAAATACAGCTTAGTTATTAAATTTGAGAAGTCGTAATGGAATTGTATGGTACTGATGAAGTCATTCATGACTGTTAGTTATTCAAATGTATATATAAAATATAAAAAATATTATTCCATTTCACATCTCCAATGTTAAGGATTAGCAAGCAATGACGAGCAGCTACTAAGTACAAAGGTTGTTACACATGCTGAAAGAGTTAATACTTTGCACAAAAGTCCATAGCTTGCATTATACAGATATGATACTGGTTTTCTTTCTGAAGAATATCACCATACCTGAATACCAGAAAAGCAGACATAGCTTGAAATTGCAATCTTCAAATGATTAGAAATAACTATTGTGAAAAAACACGAATCAATGGGACAAGTTCATCTCCTACAGTTGCATAAATGAA
>NC_134830.1:9872674-9920565 GCF_004210375.1 Tachypleus tridentatus | reverse complement strand
AATAATGCAGTGTGTAGAATAACAGTGGAACAAAGTCAACTTAAGAATTCTAAGCTGTGAAGAATGCAAAATATGCAATGGTGCAGATTAAATATATTTTTTTTTACAACTGTCTGCTGTAAATAAGAAGAGACATGCATCATATGTCTACATATTATTAGTTGATTAAGTCTGGTTTCAAATGTTTTTATCTTTTACAAGTAAAATAAGCATTATAACAAATTTATCTTCAGCAGGCACTTTAGTATTTAATAATCACATATTTTAATGCATTTCTGGTCCAGCTTATTTCAATAGGAGTAAAAATTTCCATTGCAGAGTATTGAATGTATAGTACAAAACTGTATATGCTGAAATTACTCTCAGTTGTAATGTCTCTATTATACTAAGCATATGGCCTTAATCCTTGAAATAAAGATGTAACAAATTGAAGAGGAAATCTTTCCATTTATTTATTGGGTACTGAAAGATGAAAATAACTTATTTTAAATAAACTTTCAAATAATTTTCCAAATATTTTAGCACAACTATGAGTTGCAACCATTATTTATATTCACACAGTTTTAAGTGGTAATCAGTCAGTTTCTGCTTCTTTAGATAAATTACCTACACCCAAAGCCAGCAGTTTGTGTACTGCAATTGTGAGTGATGCTTCACAAAAAGAAACTTTCTAAAAGTATTGTAATAACTAAGAAAGCATCTATGTTTTTTGGACATTTAGAATTTTTATTTATTTTTTTATATTCCTGCTTAAAATGTTTATATATCCTAGGGATCCCAAGAAATATAAATATTGAATTTTATATTTTATAAATTTATAATGTATACAGATCATGTCTTTGTTGAATACCTAAGTCTAGTGCAATCTATTATCAGTGTCTGTCACCAACTGCAGGCTACAAAGTATTATATTTAATAGGTCATTATTCTTGCCACTATTACCAGCATTGTGTGCTTTGTCTCTATAATAGATGGTGCTGTGTGTAATTACCAACTGCTACTGATTTGAGTATTATATTGTATTCAGTTGTACGGTACTTAAATGGAAAACTAACAATTATTTTATTTTGTTTTGAATTTAATTGTATATTAACACCCTACATCTTCATTAAGTTTTTATTTCTCTCAAGGAAAGCCTGTATGAACAAAACTTTCAGACAACTGATATTCATAAAGTTGTGGAACTTTATATCAGTTCTTTTTTGATAAATGATGTTTGGTTGCCAGTGTTCACACCACCTGTGGTGTATGTTTGTGCTTACCTTTCTTTCTGAACTCTTCCTTTGAATATGTCATGTGCTGTTCATGAGAGTCATTATGTTATTAAAATAAAAATATTAAGCTCATATGATATTAGTTCAAATCCATTTCACTGAAGTGTTCTTTGTAATTTAACTCATTATTCCATCTCAAACATAGTTGTATTGCACTGGTGTGGTAATGATGTTCTATGTATGCATTTTTCATTATTTTATCAATATTATACAATTAGTTCAAACTGTTAATTCACACATTGAGGACAAGTTTAAAAAAGTTAGGAAATTTTATGAGTGTTAAAAATAGATAAACTGTGAAATATTATTTGAATATCTTTTAATAAATTATTGTCCATTCTTGTGATTTCATGAATATATTGATTTGCAGAGCATATGAGAACCACATCATTCCAGCAACTGCAATAAGACCTTACCTTGTCATTTTCTATGATAATCTGTGTGCACCTTGTATTCACACAGAACCTATCTGGCAAAAGGTAGCCTCAGAACTGGAACCAATAGGTAGGTTATAAAAGGTATGGTTCTATTAATAAAATTACAAAGGTATCATTATAAAAAGCTAGGTTTTTAAAGGTATGATAAGTTCAAACTTATTGTTGTTGCTTGCATTTTTATGCAATGTATCATAATTTTTTATTTGTAAACAGTATTATCATAAAAAGTTGGGCTTTTAAAGGTGTTATAAGCTCAAACTTATTATTGCTACTTGCATTTATGTATATCATAAGACTTGTTTCCAGTTTATGTCATGATAAAACTGTTTGATATGCAAATATAAGTTTTAATAGTAGTGTTATTGATGAAATTTTATATCAAGTACATATTTTGTAATGTGTAAACCATATACTTTCTCCTAACTCTAAAATAATTATGTAATGTACTTCATTCACGTTAAATTACCATAAGTATTGTGACAGCTCATTCTTTAACTAATAATGGGTTCACATCTACTAAATTTTCAAGCACATTCCATTATCTACAGTTGTTTAGAGATAACAAAGATCAAATGCCCAGCTGGAATCAAAATGTAATGAAAAAAAGGTGGGATGTATCTTTCCTGAAGGAATGATTATTGGATTCAGTATTGATAGTATGAGTGTGCAAAACATTTCAACCTATGTTTTCCAAATTCACTGTGGGATAATGTTCATAGACAGTGGAAGACCTTTGGATATGTTGATCTAGCATATCAAGTTGGCTGCCCAAGTTAAAAGATTTTTTTATTCATTTACAAATTTTATTTTTTCTACAGCACATTTTAAAAATAAAAGTGTGTTTATTTCATATTTGTCACCCACTACTTTAAATAAAAGTTCAGAACTGTATGACTATATACTATCTTTGGTTAAACTCCTGACTTCTTTGACGTGCTATCTATAATTGTTTCATCACAAAACAAAGATTTTCCAGGTGCCAAGAATATCAAAATTAAGATGAAGAATAGTAAAAAAAATATCTTACCAAGAGAGTTTACTTCTGTTCATCATTTTTAAGTTACAGATGTGTTTGATTCCAGTGTTGAGAATATGGATTTGACCATTTTTTCTCAACTGTTAGGAATGGTTTTGCAATTCTGTGAGATAAGACGTGCCTTTTTTTTTAACAGAATGATGTATGCCACTCTGCACAACTTGATTAGTAATGGTTTCAAACTTCCGAGATAATACCTCACCACATGCAAAATAGCTAGATCACTTATGCATCTCCTTTTAAATATTGCATGCCACTCGCCTTGAGATAAATCCCACCTAAAATTTACATTTAATGTGAGCTACATTAGTGCATGATGATGTAATCATGTGACAGTAGCCTTCCACTAATAGGACAGAACACAACCTCCTGATACAGTAACTTTCTTTGTAAAATTAATCAGTTACACAAGACTTGCAGATAGTGTATAAAATTTAAATTTCATATAAAGTTTTCTGGCTTTTTATCACTAAAGAAAATAGTTTTTTTTTTATTTTTATCTATCATGGATTATCAAGTGATGGTAACTTCCACTTTGTTCTTTGATAGCAGTGATGTCTTGTTTTTGTGCATTGTACTTGCTGTTTTGGGTTTATTTCCATTGGTTTTATCAGATGGTTTGTCATGTGCCAGGAGTTCTGAACATGGTAACAAACTGCCTCTCTTGGCAAAACAGAATTCTGATCATGGAGTGGTCTTTCCATTCTCAGGTGTTTACATTGGGGTTGTTCTTTGTTAGGCATATTTCTTATGAAAGCTTTCACCATTCTCAACACTAAATTTTCTCTCTTCAGGTTCACAGTTTGTCCTGGGTGATCAGTACTTTCAACCAAAACTATCCTCAGTATTTTCTGTGTTTCTTTGCTCCTATTCCTTCCTTATATCCTCACTTTCACAACTATTGCTCCTTGCTGGATCCTGTTGGTAGTGCCTCTTTGCCCTGTGTAGCTATATTTTCCTTGCTTTATTAAATGGCATCCAAGCTCACTCGTTTTCTGCCCCACCCCATGTGTAGGATTTGTCTAGTCCATTGTCATCAGGGTAGTACTTTCTGGTCACAGTCTTTTGTTTTTTAATACTGTTCCTATTTTTCTTTAACTCTGTTTGTCTATCAGTAGAAAGGGTAGTTTTCTTAATTATTGGTTCTTCAGCCTCTTCTTCGTCTGGGACATCCTTTTGTGGCCTACCTCTTTGCCTTTTTCACATGGTTGTTTTAGTTTTTGAGTGGATTTATCAACTGCACTTTGTCTTTCCTTTACTGTCAGGTTTTTCTTCTTCTGTTGTCTCCACTTTGTTTCTATCCTTCTTTCTTTACTGACCCCTTTATCTAATTCACATGCCTGACATGGACTTTGATGTGGTTTTACACATGCTTACAAATGCTGCTTCATTTATGGCTTCATGTTCATTATACGTTCTTTCTCTGGAGACATGTTTTTTTCTTCTCCTCATCCTTGATTGCTATCAAATGGATCTAGATACAGTTGATGCTTTCTTGATCTCTTTTATCATACCAACTTATTCCTCTTTCAAGACTTGTTCTTTTATCATTGGACTTTGGCTGCTTAGGGAGGTAATCATTCTTTCACATTTTGTCACATCTGATTCCTCAATTGTATTACTCTCTTGCATCTCATATTCACTGACCTTTAGATGAAGACCCTTGAGGCTGGCACAGATGTATCTGTAAACATTTGTCTCTTGTCATCATCATCATCTAGCTGTTTTGTCTCTTTGGTGATTAAGGCTTCGTTTAATCACTGTTATTCAATAAAACTATATGCTACCTTTGAGAGGGAGTAAGTATATTTCATTTTTTCCCACCATTTTTCCTTTTATAGGATCCTACCAGGTTACTTGTGTTATCTCCCATGTTTTACTTTATCTCTAAATACACACTAGGCTGGTGTAATGGAAAGTATTTAACCCATCTGACCTAGCTCTACCACTGCCTACTGATGAGATAAAGTGTTCTGCAAGACTACATATGGAATCTTGTGGCACTAAAAATGACTCAGTTACACTATCTAGATCTATTTCATGGAATATCATGGAAAAAACTAGCACCAGGAAAATGACTGCCCACTTCTTTGGCTTTCACTTGCTAGTTTTAGAAATTTGGTTTTTCAGTCACTCATTGCACTGTCTCCAATAAAATAACCTATCTTGCAAATATCTGGTGTATGTCCAGGCACTTCTTTGGTGTTCCAAATGTAAATTCCCTCCTTTCTTCACTGAGGTGACAGACCCTGTGAGGTTCTTTACTTATTACATACAACACAGTATGTATGTGGTGGGAACTAAGGTGGTGGTAGTACTAGCTGTGTAGTGCAACCCAGCCCTCAAACAAATAGTGTGCTCTCCTCCTGTGGGAAGAATTTGTCACCCCCTGTCTCAGTCTGTGCAGTTGAGGTGAAGTAAGGCACATACCATATGGTCTTATTGCACCATAGCCATGCTACATTTCTTGGCTCACCAACCATGTGTGAATGCTTGGCTGATCATGACAAAATTATGCCTTATCTCTGTAACACTAGAGGCTATTTTGCCTTTCCCTCTATTTCCTTTTAGGTGAAGAGTATATCCTGGATGAGATGAGATGCAGTTTCCCATGGGCATACCCCTATGGAGCCCCTGCCATCAGATGCTACATTTCCTGAGCTTTCCTTTCATGCACTTTATCAAGAGAGTTTATCTAAGCTTAATGTTTACCCAAATCTCAATATCATTTCAGTGTGGCATTCTAAATATTTTATATGAAGTATTGTTTAGGAAGTTAACATTTTCCTTGCTTGAAAATGTATTTCTTATAGATACCTCCTCACACCTTTCCACCCATCCTCCCCACTTCCAATGCACGTTCTTCTTGCTTCTAAAAATGAAATTATTTGAAGGATAAGTACTAAGGAGGAGTTACTGAGCAAGGAAGTTGTGGTGCTGTTCTTTTTGATGGTTGGCTGTTATTGCTTGATGATCTGTTCATACACTAGTGACATTCATGTTAGAAACATTTAATTCAAGGCAAGTCTCATAGGCAGATGCATCAGGAATAGAGCTATGAGAGGTGAGTGTCTATTGAAAATACATTTTCAGATAAGGAAGATGTTATTTTATGCATTTTAGCCTAAACTTCTAAACTGTATCAAAAATAGTAGCTCCAGAATATTTCAAAATACTGCTTTAGTAACAGAACTTAGAACTGCTTTATAAGAATAAGAGTTATTTGTTTCACCTGATTTGAAACAATGACTAGTAGCAGTTGTAAGCAAGATAATAAAGGATGTGATTGATTCCAAAGATGGGCTCAATTCCTGTTAAAGTGTAAAATGGGGGACCAAAGAAAACGTAAATACCCCTTTTTAAGTGTATACTGTTTTAGCTCTTTTAGTATAATAATGTCCTGTTATTTGACCATAATAGCAGTTATGTAATCAAATACTATTTAATTTAATCAACGTTGTGGAATATAATTGTTTTGGATTACTTGTACTTAAGTTATGCAGTCTTTTATAATTAATTATGTAGAAAGTGTTTGTTTCTTTTCATTTCTGTTTACATAGGAGTCGGCTTAGCAGCTATTCATGTGCAGAATGAACCAGCCCTTATAAAAAAGATTGGGGTGAACTCGCTGCCATATCTTGTAGGTTATTGATGGTAGATTTATTCATTATAAGAATGACCAGCTAAGCTTTGCAGAATCGTTGAATTTACTCGTAAATTGTTTCCATACAAAACAGTAGTTAATGTAAATGATGACTCCCTTGAGGAATTTTTAAATGGATGGTCTGACAATAAGGTCAGGGCACTTTTCTTCAGTCAAGTGGAACTCCCTCGTCATGTTATCTTCTATTGGCCTATCAGTACAATACACGTGCTTTATTTGGGTTTATCAATCTTGGAAGCCCAGGAGTTGATGAGATTTGTAGACGCTATGGAGTAAACAAACAAATGGAATCTTTACTGGTCTTCAGTGAGAATGTCACATCTCCAGTGGCAACTCTTAGCATGAGTGAACTTGCTCCTCAAACAATGCAGGATGTTCTGGAAGCTAACAAATTTCTTCTTCTCCCACGTTTGTCTTCTCAGCAACTTTTTGACCAAATCTGCCCTCCAGAGGCAGCAAAGTCTAGGAAATTGCTATGCGTTATTCTCATCACTCAAAACACTCAAAGCCATGACCCATATCGAGCTGCAATGAGAAATTTTATTCAGTTTAGTACCTACCCAAGAGGAAAAGTTCGGTAAGTTATTCTTATTTCATTTTTTACTACATTATTCACCAGAAATAGAAATAGATAGTGCCTCAGTGCTTGTGCTAAAATGTTTTTGTGCTTACAGCAAGCCATTGTAAGATCTCTCATTCCTGTATGTAGTTATATGAATTGCTCTAGACTATACTCCTTCACCAATATGAGTGTGACATATCCTTTTTGCACAATTTTCCTTTTGAGCACTAAGTGTAAACCAAAATCTCACTCGTTTCCTTGGCAATGCATCATTTAGATTTGTCATTTTATTAGGATTTCAGTGAAATAGAAATATTTCATTGTTGCATGCAACTTTTGAACTGAAAATAATTTTAATTAAATCTTCTAATAAGAATTACCATCTTGCTTTTATTTAATTAATTTCCTTAAGTAACCGAACTACAAGATTTAGGAGAAATGTTTAAGAGACTATGATATGTCTTTTTTGTAGTAACTATTGCCCATTATTGTTTCCATATCCATACTTTTGTATTAGTTTCAGGCAAACAGTGATAATTAACCTTAGTTTCAAAAACAAATACATAGAATAAGAAAATAAAATGCATATAAAAAAGAAGACAAAAAAGGAAAAAAATTGTTTAAAAATACTACAAATAATAATTTCACTTAATTCAGTTTTGTGTGTCATATTGAACAGAAATTCTAATTTCACCTTTCTGATACCTCCTCTGCAGTAGTAGTTTTAGTTTATTCCAGTGGCAACTGAGATACTTTGGTGGTGAACAAAGGTGCCACTATTATTGATTCTATCATACATTTTTTGTCTCAGACCAAGGACTATGCTTTCTGCTTCTGTAGAGGCTGTCTTGTCTTTGAAAGATTTTGATCAGCTTTTCTCATAACCTGCTTTTTCTACTGGTTCTTCTATGATTAACAAGGATCAGGTAACCACATTTTTGTCTGTAGCTTTAGGAGCTTATGTATGTGACTTTTGTTTTCTCTTACCACGATTGTTAACACTGGTTCATTCTAATATTTTTTCATTTTCTCTTCCTGATCTGTTTCTGCATTAATGCAAATTATTTTCAATCTGAGATTTGTGCTGACTTCTCAAGAATTTTTCTTTGTTGTTAGGATCTTACCTCTATTTTTCTGGTTCTCTCCTAATCCGAATCTCTTCTTCCAGCTAGGAGATCTTCTTCTTATACTTAACTCCTGACTCACTCTCAGTATGATTATATTCAACTTTCTGAAGCTGCACTGTAACCCCCAACAGATTTATTAGAAAAGGTCACATATCCATTCTCCATACTCTCTGAATTTTTTCAACAGTTGCTGAATTGTTTCGTTTGTTTGTGTTTGTTTCCAGGATTTTATTGGCTAAGATATCTTACTTTCTGGAGTTAAATCTTTCAATCTGTATTATCAATTTGTGACAATGAAGGTAATATTATAATGTGTGTTATAATTTGAACTTTTAGGTTACATAAGTTAAAATTCCTTTGTTTAAAAGGAAACTTTTTAAAACTGCAGTTTTTAAGTTAAGTGATCAACACGCTATGAAGAATCTGAACCGTAGTTACAGTTCACTCATAGCCACATAAACTGGCAATGTACTTGAGTATGTATACAGTAAATACATGTTTTTGACTTACTTGACATGTGACATCGAAATATGTAGTTGATTTGTCTGGAAAACAGATATAAATTTTCCAAACCTTGACATGTACCATGTCCACCTTCTATACTTGAGATCTACAAAATACGTGTAGTTAGTTTACAGAAGTATACATAGTGGTATAAAAGAATGAGGTTTACACTATACTCAAACAACAGTTAATTTTAAATTGCCATGCAGTTTTCCTCAGAGTGTGCATGTAACTGCCATTATTATTGTATGCTTGATTGACTATAGCACTTATAGCAGTTTCTTATTTAAATATGCTACAGTTAGAAATGCAGTTAAGTTGTATTTAGGTCTTACTATTATCTTGTAGTTAATTATTTATTGATTATGTTTTTAAAATCATATTTAAATGTTTTACTATTTTTAACTTCTTGTTGCCTATTTTGTGAGAGTGGCATCATTTGCATCTGGAAAGCATTAGTGAAATGAGTCTGTATGTGTGCGAGTTGTCATATAATAACAGTAAAGTTCTGGGGCTACCAGTTAATGGATCATCATTAATAATAATAAACTAAGAATTGGAAAGGGAAATTAAAAATGAGCTGTAAGTGAAACGGTAAAGACATGAAATTATGCATATTTAAAAATCCAAGTTTCAGAATACTTCTATGAAGAGCTAATAGGTGTTCAAATACTATCATTTTTTAATTTTAAACATTTCATTGCACTGCACATTGATGATAATAACTACAGTTAGTGGTGTGGTAGAGAAAACACTTGATATTCATTTAAAAGGCTCTAGTGATTATATAAATGAAATGTAAGATAAATATGATGACAAATATTATTTTTATACTTCATATACAAATTCACCTTTCAGGTCAACTATTCAGAATCCAAGTCCAACTACATTAAGTTATGAATTCTTTTAATAGAACTAAAAGAAAAAATAAAAATATTTTATCACTACAATCTTGTAGAAATGCTCTTGTCAAATTTTAAACAGTTTCATCTGCTACTTTTGTTTTTGAAACAGAATATGATGAAAGTGATTTTAGCTATGAGTAAAATTCCCTAGTCAGTTCTAATAGGGTTAAACAGGAAGGTATTTATTCTTGAGACATTTGATTTCCTGCTCTAGAACCGTGGGTCTGTACTATTATTTTTGTGTGCTTGTTTCTTTTCGAATTTTGCACAAAGCTACACGAAGGCTATCTGTGCTAGCTGTCCCTAATTTAGCAGTGTAAGACTAGAGGGAAGGCCAGTTAGTCATCACCACCCACTGCCAACTCTTGGGCTACTCTTACCAATGAATAGTGGGATTGACCATCACATTATAACATTCCCACGGCTCAAAGGGCGAGCATGTTTGGTGCCACCTGGGATTCAAACCAGCGACCATCAGATTACATGTTAAACGCCATATATAGTGGCCCTATATAAATTGGCTGTAGTGGTGGTAAAAAATTTAACAGGCCATAACCACACAATATAATCATGTTGACTAACACTTATAAGTGGATAGAGAAGGGGGAAGTAACTTGGACTCACAGGTGGCAATCTATGAGATGAGAGTTTTTTAAACAACAACATGATCTAGACTCTGACTTGTCAAAAGTAGTCTTGTTGAAATGCTATGAACTTTGCTATGGAAAGTTTACACCAATAGTTCAGAGAGGTCAAACCTAACACTTGAGAAAATACTTCAGTTTGTGGCACTTCTTCAGTGATATATCACAAGGTGGACTGACTATAAAGATAGGACTGATAGATTTATTAACACATGAACAGCTCCACTGACAAGTCACTATTCCTAAAAGAGAAAGCACCAATATTAGTGGACAAGATGACAATATGGCAGAACCATATATAGGAGTCTATAAAGGGAGTATAACTGGCAAGTAAAAGAATAATCAGTCAAAGTCAAAACCAAAGATGTCTAACCAGAAACTGATGCCACCTGCGGTGAGAAAAACGTCATCAGACAAAATAGAGAGTAGATGATGTGCTTGTTATAAAATGGAGCACATTTTGAGTGAGTGCAAATTTGTTATCAACAAGTAACAGCAGAAATATCAGCTGGAACTACTTACAAAGATGGTGCTGACAAGAAACAAGAAAAGCGTGTCACAATTGGTGCTGCAACTGCCAGGAAAAGCAGAATAAAGACAACTCATCAGCTTCACCACAGTAAGGAAATGCTGTAACCATGAATAAACAATGTATTATTAATGATCATCTCAAGTTAGCGAATAGGTCAACAGTGCCATTGGTGATTGGAGTATGTTAAAATGTCAAGATGTGCCAACAAACAACAACATGTCAGTAGGTAAGAACTATGTTTTGGACAAAAAAAAATGAAAATCCAATGAGAGGCTGGTGCAGCAATGATAACCAGATTAGTATCTGATGACAAGATAACAGGCAAGGTACAGCTGTGTGTGTGTGATGATTGATATGACAGTGAGAAAGTTTCACACAGCCAGAATAATGATGCCTTGGTGACTGGCAGTATACTAGGCCATAGATGTTTGAAGGAATCAGGAAGAAAAAGATACTGATTATGCATCTGCAACCACCACAAGAGCTCAAGAAAATAAAGCAAGCCCCTTTGAACCTTGAAAGGTGACATCCCAAACATAGGTTTATGGGAACTTAAAGAAGCACACAGAAGAAAGACTCTTCTCTGCAAAACTTTAGGACAATAGCTTGGATAAACTCAAACATGAAACTAGGAGGAAGGGGATTTACAAAATACAGAGAACCAGAAAGGGATGCTACACCAGATCTGTTATACTGGAGAAGTTAAACAGATCAAAGTAACAACAGTATCCAGAATAAGTTGATAAAGTCAGTTGATTGTGAGAGGACACCTAAGAGCAAAGAAGATGCAGCCAAAATTGTCAGGAATTTCCATTAGCTGGAGGGTCATTAGGGGTGTGACTAGATTCTGCAGATAATGTGACATCTGCCAGAAGACAATACTGAGAGGAAATGTACCCAAGGTGCCACTGGTGAATATGTCACTCATATAAGAGCTGTTCATCAGAGTAGCTGTGAAGTTCATTTAATCACTTCCACCTGTGTGCAACAAGGGGAACTGATACATGTGACACATTACCAAAAAACCATAACACTGCTGAAGGCAAAGGTGAAGAGAGTAGCAGAAGCCTACTCTTGGAAGTGTTGTGCAGAGTAGGCTTTCCAAAAGAAGTCTGGAGTGACAAATGGACTCATTTTACTTTTGAATTGATCAACACTAGGCCACTCTTTACCACCTCATACTACTTCAGATGTAATGGATTTTGTGAGAGAGTCAGCAGAGTCTGAAATAGCCAAGGAAGATCACATCACTTATTTGCTTACCAAGAAATCCCACAAGTGAGTACAGAATTCTCACTCTTCACATTACTATATGGAAGAACAGTACAAAATCCAATGCATATTTTGAAAGAACTAAACAGAAGAAGAACAGTCAGAAGGGAGGAACATATAACAGTTCATGTTAGACCTCAGAAATCATCTTGAGGAGACCTATCAACTCTCTTAAGAAAGTTTTTATGTAGCTAAAGACAGTCAGAAGCTCTTCTGTGACAAGAAAGCCAAGGATCAACATTTCAAAGTCAGATAACAACAAAGTAACCTTGAAGGAGAAAGAACCTTTCAAAGTGCAGAAAGTGGTCAATAGAATAGACTGTATGGCAAAAGGTCAAAGTATAATCCAAAACTACTTTGCCAGTCTGTTAAAGAGGTACTTAAAAAGAGAAGAAGGTGCAGCTGTTGAGGCATGGAAAGACTTTGCAAATATAGCTGTTATAGATGCAGAACCTAAAGATGACTTTGTTTTAGAAGATAAAGGCCTAGGACCTCTGGATGGATATGAGATGTAGAAAGATATCAAATGGCAAGCAGAAGAAAGAGCTACTAGATATACCATGACAGTTTGTGGATGTCTTCTCAGATTGACCACGCAAGACAGACTTTGTACAACACAAGATCAAAAAGCATAACTGAGTATCTAGTGAGGGTGAAGTCCTGCCAGTGATTTGATGAAGTAAGAAGTTGAGGTAATGCTAAAAGACAGATTCATTGAACCAGAGATTCAGCTTACTGTTCACCAGTGGTAATTGCAAGTAAGAGGGATGGCTCAAACCACTTTTGCACAGGTATCTAAATGTTGAACCTCATGATGAAGTTCAGCTATTAATCTATTGGCAACCCAGTTATCATGGTTAAAGTAAATGGGGCCATATTCTTTACTAAGATCAACTTCAGTAAGAGTTATTGGCAGATCCCAGTTTAGACAGAATCTAAAGTGAATAAGACCTTTGTGACACTAAACAGAGTTTACCAATTCAAAAAGATGCCATTTGGATAATTCAGTTTAGCAGTGACATTCAACTACATGAGAAAAAGACTGAGCAAAATAATTTTGACCCACACAGCCAGGTTGGAAGATCACCTGAAGAAACTCGGAGAGCTGTTGGAGCAAGTACGGGCAGTAGGTCTAATCATCAGATCATTTAATTGCTGCATTAGGTATTTTGTGCTGGGCTTTGTTGGACACAAAGTGGGTGAATGAAAGATGGCCAAAGAAGAAAAGAAGAAAACCAGCATACAAGATGTATCAGCTCTGATGACCAAGCAGCAAGTCAGCTCCTATCTGAGGTTAGTGAGATACTATAGAAAACTCACATCAAACTATGCTGAAGTCACTTCCCCTAACTAACCTAACCAAGAAAGGGCAACTCTACAAGGTGAAATGGAAACATCCATGGCCTATGGCAGTACAGAAGTTGAATACTAATGTTAGTCTTCAACTAAACGTTCATCATTCAGGCCAATACATCAGACATTACAATTAAACCAGTACCTTTGAAAGAACATTTATACAGATTGCTTCCCATATTGTATCTGAGTAAAATGGTGTCGAAGAGTGAGAAGAACTACACTGTTATTGAACAAATATGTCTGTCCATCATAATTGCCATACAGAAATTAGACAACTTCCTCTGTGCAAAGGATTTCAACCAGAAGGACCACTAGCCACTTACATACATCCATGGGTGCAAAATCAACAGTTCAAATGGGGTTTATAGCTTCAAATCTACCCATTCAACATTGAGATTATAATGAGAACTGCAAATTTTGGTGCAGAATGTATGGGTATACTTTATACATGAACTGAAAATCTTTGTATATAGTATTAAAAAGTATTGTAAATAATTTGTTGGAGATGGGCTTATTTTAGACGTACACAACTCTTTCCATTAATTTTAATGTCAATTTTATGATTTAGATAGTTTAGATAGCATAAGAATAAAATTTAGTTATTTCTAGAAGTGATAGCTTATTAAAGATTTATATAACTGTTTACAAATCATACCTTGTGTAGTTCAGTAGTTACAAATCAATGATTGTTATATTACTGTGTCATGTTAAAGAACATTCTAAGTTTTTCTCATTGTTTTGATTAAATATCATTGCTTTGTAATATCCAGTAATGTTTAGAACGTTCTAGACCTCTGTTGGGATATAAATAGGCATCAAATATTTAGTTAAAAAATTAGATCTAAACTGAGTGATTGGGAGTTTAGCCATGAACAGTATATAGTGACAGTTTTTGAAGTGAAATTATCACAAACTATTATAATAACAGACTCTAGAAAAATAATTTGTCTTGTTAACTGTTTTCTAATGTAACTGAATCTGCCTGTGTGGACTTTGATGAAAAAGAGACAATTATTTAATGCTGTGGATAGAACTGTGATAACCTACAGTGTAAGAAACATTTGTATATATATTTAACTTATTTTAATATGTTATTCTAAGAGAAGTGGAATATTACTGTTTGTTTATTGTGGAAGCTTATTTCCAAGAAGTGGCAGACACCAATTGTAAAGGGTCTTCCTATGGTCAGAGGTCAAAGCGCATGTCACCACATTTGTATAACTTGCATTCAAAATTTTATTAAACTACCATTGTATGAATGTGTTTAAATAAGTTTGGTGTCAAATTATAGATTATGATTGATATTTTAGTTTTATACATTAGTTAATTTCTTAATTTAAAAATGAATAATAAAAAATCCTAAATTAGTAACATTAACAAATTAGAATATAAAATTATTACCTCCTATCTATTCTATTTGCTGAGATATCACTATATTTAATAAATCTAATAAAGTGGCTTCACCCACTTTTTTCATTTTTGGAAATACTTCCTTACATGTATCTACTTTTCTCTCTCATGGCTTTATAACCTATCAGAAGATCAGAATTTCCTCAATTTAGTTTTATAATTCTCTTGGATTTGGAAAGTTCCCAAGGGTTTGTGTGTGTGTGTGTGTATGTCTTAATTTAAAAGGAAAAGATAAGTGAAAATGTTGTTCGAAATATTATGTTTATTTAAACCCACATACAGCTGAGATACTAAGCCTGATAGCTTGTACTAGATTTCTATGGTATTAATATAGTAATTTATCATTTTATGTTATTTCAAAATGCATATAGAAAACCACAAAAATAATTTTGTTTTACATCTTCCCCCTTCAAAGTGGATGTGGTGAGGGGACATCCTAGATATGGTTCTGTACTTCCAGTTTACCTCCTCTGAATTGTAAGGCCATTGGAGATATACCCATTTAAGTTACTCCCCATGGTATTTTGAATTCCTCTCAAGAAATGATCATTGAGAAGGATTTGAAGAACATTCCAGAGTCAGAGATCCTTACTGATTTCTCCAGCCAAAGCTTTTCTTGCTTAGCACCATATCTCTTCTTGCAAGGACAGAATTATGTTGCCAACCAGTGCTCTAACTTTGATGTTTAAATCACCATGTCTAGGCAAGTTATTTGAACTGTGAGGTTTGACCATACATTCTAGATTTATTTTCTCTGAAGAGGTGAGTAATGTATTTCAGATAGATATTCACCTCACCAAAGATTCACTCTACCTTTTCACTTATGCTGTATCTATTTGTCTCATCAGGAATAAGCTTTTGGTTAATGCACAGTGCTCAAGTTGGTACTGTGCAAGGTTAATATGCCCTCTTCCTGTTTGTTGAAGATATAGTCTAATTCTGATTGTTTAATAAACTAGTGCAGTATATGTAAAATATGGGATGAAAACTACTACAATGGCTTAGTGCATAGATAAAACATTTTCATTAGTAATGCTGAGGCACTAGATTATTTTTCTGTGGAGAGATGAGTATCTAATGGAAATAGCTTACCAGGTAGAGAAAATACTAACTTTTTAATAATGTGTAAACTTTAGTTCTATAAAAGTAAATAAGCTCTTAACTCTCTCAACACAGACTTAGCCAATTTTATCAACCATGTGACCTCTTTGTACTCATTTAATGTCTTTATAAATTTAATTCTTTTAACTTTGAATTTAGTGTCTGTATCTTCACAAAACTTGGCAGTCACTTAACTAACATTGTAAGTCTGTCATAAACTAAAAAAAATTATTTTTAGTGAAGTATTTTTAATAAACTAAAATAAAGATTTGTTCATGAATATATTGAGTATTTGTTTTGAATAGCATGTGTGTAAAGTAATTATCATGTTAACATGTAATTAAAGGTAGTGATTAAAATATTTGCAGTTCTCATTCATTATGTATGGACATTAACCTTCAAACCCAAGCAAAAATTTCTTCTGAACACTTGGTTAGATGTGCTTGTTTGCTTTAATTGCTGCTAAGAGAAACATTGTTACTATAACCAAACGTAGGACTGTTAGAATTATTTATATAATTTTCTACAAATTGAGTTTTGCTTTTTTGTGTTTTTTTCTAAATGTTGTATATGTTGTTTAAATTTGTTGACTGTTAATCTTGGTTTTAGTTCTTAAGTGAAGCATGAGTTATTTAACAGTTCATCTATCACTGTAAATACATTTTTTGGCTTTATTTCATCAAAATGTTTTTTTCTTTTGAAAAGTGTTCAGCAGTTCCAGAATTATGAGATTTATCTGGTCATTTGTTTATTTTGTTGTACTACAGAAGCTTGACAGTAAACTACTGCCTTACCAATGTGATGAGCAGTTTTGAACTTAGTGAATATAAAATGATCCTTGATATCTTATAAACATTTTGTTCATTCTCATGTTCTGTACAAACTGCTGCTAGTGTCAGCCCTTGTTCTAGAAAAACAAAAGGAGTGAAATATTATCATTTATTTCACACTTAAACATATTAGTTAACTCCATACTGCAAATAATATGTAATTACATGTTAACTCTCCATTCACAGACTTGACCATTTTCACAGACCTTGTAAGCATCATGAAATCACACATACTACAATGCTGAATGTATTACATATACCTTTACATTATTTGGCAAGCTTTTAGTAAATATTACAAGCCTGTTCTACTCAAAAAATTATTTTTAATAAAGTAATTTTACTAAAGATTTGCTGCAAAGCCTTTACTGGAGTTAATCTGAATGTACAGTGATTTTGATGCTAAGAATAGAAAGTTTCATCTTGCAGTTTTAAGTTTCATTTGCATAACTTCTAGAACCTCCTAAGTGAATATTTAAAATTCGTTTTTCAAGAAAACTTTGTATTTTATCTGTTATTTCCTCTGTCCTGACACTAACTTTTGGAAAATCAGTGGTGTTGGGTATAAAAATGAAAAGTTCAAAATACCAAATAAATCTAAATTACAATTTTTTCTTTCTTGTATTGTATTTTCTGTGTATTGTAAAAGAAAATAACAACAATTTATTATTACAGCCAAAGTTAAAGTACTTTTCAAATACATTGCTGGTCAAAATCTTAGACCAATGAACATAAAGAAAAAATATGCATTTTGCATTATTAGACTCAACCACTTATTTGCATAGAACTTCGAAAGATGAAAATAAGAAAAGGGAAAATAAAAATAAAAACATTTTTAGCATTTAATAGGGAAAATATGAACACCATGAAATTAGACTGAATACTAGCTGGTAAAAAGTTTAAGACCATACTAAAAAAAAAAGTCCTAAACAGGGTAGGAAATGCCTACAAGAGGTCTCAGTAGTGAGTTGCATGGCCATCATTGTGAATAACTACAAACATTCACTTTGGTATGGTCGATATAAGTGTTTGCAGAAGGCTGGCTTGAACGTTATTCCAAGTGCTGAAGGTGGCATTACGAATATTATGCACTATTTGGAATTGACGTCCATTTCTATAGACTTCCCTTGCCATCCACCCCCAAATATTTCCAATGGGATTCAGTTCGGGCGAACAGGCTGGATGGTCCAAAAGAATCACATTATTCGTTATGAAAAAGTCCTTTGTCCTCCAGGCATTGTGGATTGCAGCATTGTCCTGCTGAAAGATCCAGTCATTTCCACACAAGCAAAGGCCTTCAGTCAATAAAGATGCTCTCTCCAACATGACAGTGTAGCCAGCCATTGTTTGATGCCCCTGTATAAACTGAAGCTCCATTGTTCTATGGAAGGAGAAAGCACCCCAGATCTAGATGGAACCTCCTCCACTGTGTCGTATAGAAAATGTCTATGGTGGGATATCCTTATCATGCCAGTAACGTTGGAAGCCATCTGAACCATCCAGATTAATTGTTTTCTCATTAGAGAACAAAACCTTCTTCCACTTTTCTACATCCTATGTTTTGTGCTTCTCAGCAACATTTAACCAAGCTGTTTTGTGATGTGGAAGGAGGCATGGCCTTTGAAGACGTTTACGGTTTTTAAAGATTTTATCTTGTACATGCCGTCTTATTGTTCTTGAGCTGCATTCTACATCTGTAAGGGCTTTAATCTGGTTCAATAATCGGCTGGTGTCTTGCCGGACAACCTGTTGAATCCTCCTGCTCAATGTCAGTGAAATTTTCTTGGGCCGACCACTTGAAATTTTCTTTCCATATATCTTGGGTTTTTTTAAGAAATTTGCAACAGCAGTTTTACTCTGCCCAATTTCACCAGCGATGGTACGTGTAGAGAGACCTTGCTTTTGCAGCTCGACAATTCTGCCACGTTCAAACTCTGTCAACCTTTTAACTTTTGCCATTTTTTTACGCAATGTAACACAGGAGATGTCAGTTGGAGATGTTGACACTGCTAATGCTTGAACATAAATGACTAAATTGTGTTGCATGTTTACAGATTAACTCTTCATTTCTTAAACTTTTGACGAGCTAGTATTTAGGTTAACTTCATAGTTTTCACATTTTCCCTGTTAAATGCTAAAAAAGTTTTTTATTTTTATTTTCCCTTTTCTTATTTTCATCTTTCAAAGCTCTACTCAAATAAGTGGTTAAGTCTAACAATGCAAAATGCATATTTTTTCTTTATGTTCATTCACCTTACAATTTTGGCCAGCTGTGTTGTGTATCTGGGTGATTTAGATATATTACTTTACAGGTGCACTTAGACTACAGTTAAAACTAGTTTCATTGCAGAGCAACTTTTATAAACAAAGGATAGAATAACTGGGCTGCTGTTCTGTTTCATAATGTTTGGGCTGCTGTACTGTTTCATAATGTGTGGGCTGCTGTTCTGTTTCATAATGTGTGGGCTACTGTACTGTTTCATAATGTTTGGGCTGCTGTACTGTTTCATAATGTTTAGGCTGCTGTACTGTTTCATAATGTTTGGGCTGCTGTACTGTTTCATAATGTGTGGGCTGCTGTACTGTTTCATAATGTTTGGGCTGCTATTCTGTTTCATAATGTGGCAGCTGTACTGTTTCAGGTGTTTACTCTTGATAATGTGTGGGCAGCTGTACTGTTTCAAGTGTTTACTCTTGACAATGTGTGGGCAGCTGTACTGTTTCAAGTGTTTACTCTTGACAATGTGTGGGCAGCTGTACTGTTTCAAGTGTTTACTCTTGATAATGTGTGGGCTGCTGTACTGTTTCATAATGTGTCTGCTGTACTGTTTCAGGTGTTTACTCTTGATAATGTGTGGGCTGCTGTACTGTTTCAAGTGTTTACTCTTGATGATGTGTGGGCTGCTGTACTATTTCAAGTGTTTACTCTTGATAATGTGTGGGCAGCTGTACTGTTTCAAGTGTTTACTCTTGATAATGTGTGGGCTGCTGTACTGTTTCATAATGTTTGGGCTGCTATTCTGTTTCATAATGTGGCAGCTGTACTGTTTCAGGTGTTTACTCTTGATAATGTGTGGGCAGCTGTACTGTTTCAAGTGTTTACTCTTGATAATGTGTGGGCAGCTGTACTGTTTCATAATGTTTGGGCTGCTGTTTTGTTTCATAATGTGTCTGCTGTACTGTTTCATAATGTGTGGGCAGCTGTACTGTTTCAGGTGTTTACTCTTGATAATGTGTGGGCAGCTGTACTGTTTCAAGTGTTTACTCTTGATAATGTGTGGGCAGCTGTACTGTTTCAAGTGTTTACTCTTGATAATGTGTGGGCAGCTGTACTGTTTCAAGTGTTTACTCTTGATAATGTGTGGGCAGCTGTACTATTTCAAGTGTTTACTCTTGATAATGTGTGGGCAGCTGTACTGTTTCAAGTGTTTACTCTTGATAATGTGTGGGCTGCTATACTGTTTCAAGTGTTTACTCTTGATAATGTGTGGGCAGCTGTACTGTTTCAAGTGTTTACTCTTGATAATGTGTGGGCAGCTGTACTGTTTCATAATGTTTGGGCTGCTGTTTTGTTTCATAATGTGTCTGCTGTACTGTTTCATAATGTGTGGGCAGCTGTACTGTTTCAGGTGTTTACTCTTGATAATGTGTGGGCTGCTGTACTGTTTCATAATGTGTCTGCTGTACTGTTTCAGGTGTTTACTCTTGATAATGTGTGGGCTGCTGTACTGTTTCAAGTGTTTACTCTTGATGATGTGTGGGCTGCTGTACTATTTCAAGTGTTTACTCTTGATAATGTGTGGGCAGCTGTACTGTTTCAAGTGTTTACTCTTGATAATGTGTGGGCAGCTGTACTGTTTCAAGTGTTTACTCTTGATAATGTGTGGGCAGCTGTACTGTTTCAAGTGTTTACTCTTGATAATGTGTGGGCAGCTGTACTGTTTCAAGTGTTTACTCTTGATAATGTGTGGGCAGCTGTACTGTTTCAAGTGTTTACTCTTGATAATGTGTGGGCTGCTGTACTGTTTCAAGTGTTTACTCTTGATAATGTGTGGGCAGCTGTACTGTTTCAAGTGTTTACTCTTGATAATGTGTGGGCAGCTGTACTGTTTCATAATGTTTGGGCTGCTGTTTTGTTTCATAATGTGTCTGCTGTACTGTTTCATAATGTGTGGGCAGCTGTACTGTTTCAGGTGTTTACTCTTGATAATGTGTGGGCAGCTGTACTGTTTCAAGTGTTTACTCTTGATAATGTGTGGGCAGCTGTACTGTTTCAAGTGTTTACCTTGATAATGTGTGGGCAGCTGTACTATTTCAAGTGTTTACTCTTGATAATGTGTGGGCAGCTGTACTGTTTCAAGTGTTTACTCTTGATAATGTGTGGGCTGCTGTACTGTTTCAAGTGTTTACTCTTGATAATGTGTGGGCAGCTGTACTGTTTCAAGTGTTTACTCTTGATAATGTGTGGGCAGCTGTACTGTTTCATAATGTTTGGGCTGCTGTTTTGTTTCATAATGTGTCTGCTGTACTGTTTCATAATGTGTGGGCAGCTGTACTGTTTCAGGTGTTTACTCTTGATAATGTGTGGGCAGCTGTACTGTTTCAAGTGTTTACTCTTGACAATGTGTGGGCAGCTGTACTGTTTCAAGTGTTTACTCTTGATAATGTGTGGGCTGCTGTACTGTTTCAAGTGTTTACTCTTGATGATGTGTGGGCTGCTGTACTATTTCAAGTGTTTACTCTTGATAATGTGTGGGCAGCTGTACTGTTTCAAGTGTTTACTCTTGATAATGTGTGGGCAGCTGTACTGTTTCAAGTGTTTAGTCTTGATAATGTGTGGGAAGCTGTACTGTTTCAAGTGTTTACTCTTGATAATGTGTGGGCAGCTGTACTGTTTCAAGTGTTTACTCTTGATAATGTGTGGGCAGCTGTACTGATTCAAGTGTTTACTCTTGATAATGTGTGGGCAGCTGTACTATTTCAAGTGTTTACTCTTGATAATGTGTGGGCAGCTGTACTGTTTCAAGTGTTTACTCTTGATAATGTGTGGGCTGCTGTACTGTTTCAAGTGTTTACTCTTGATAATGTGTGGGCAGCTGTACTATTTCAAGTGTTTACTCTTGATAATGTGTGGGCAGCTGTACTGTTTCAAGTGTTTACTCTTGATAATGTGTGGGCTGCTGTACTGTTTCAAGTGTTTACTCTTGATAATGTGGCAGCTGTACTGTTTCAAGTGTTTACTCTTGAAACTTCAACAGAATCTAACTCTTCTTTTCAACATGGTTGATAGTTTGTAAATGTGCAATTTAAGGCAAGATATTAACATATACAAAATATGCAATCTTCAAAAAACTGTTAAATTGAAATAGCTTTCTAATTATGCTATAAGTGGGTTCAAAACTGCTGTTAGCTGGTTGAAGTAATCACATTAATAGTAGCATTAAAACTAAAGCCAAATATTTTTTAAACTGTTGATCAGGATGAGCCAGCCTTTTGGAAAATTCAGTAAATTAAAAGGTTTTTATTATGTTAGTTACAAGTAATCCAGTAGTAAATTAAGGATAATTATTAGCATCTTTTGAAAAATGGGGTGGGATAGAAGGGCATGGCATTTGTGTTTGAGGTTACATCTTAGTAAAGGAAGAAGGATGGAGGTTATAATTCTAAATTATGTCTTAACAATATGTATTTATTAGTAGATTGTACAGGGAAAGAAAGAAAATTTCATAGGGACAATTCAAGGTGTCATGTGATATTCAGAAATGAATTCTGGGAATTTTGCTATATACTTTATTTTCAAGTTGAGAAATTAAAACTTATAATTATGAACCATGTTTTGATGCCACGTTTATGACTTACATTGATAATAAAGTAGTTTAATTAAATTTTGTAAACAAATATGACTACATTTTCACTCCATGTGAGGACACAAGGCTGACATTGAAACAGAAGACCTTCTTATAGTAGATATGAAAATCCTGATTATTTCTTTGGTATGATGTAATTCATTCACTGACATCACAGTGTAACTGTAGGTCATTATATTGCTAGGTGGGGTATATTGATTCGGATTACCATAACTAGTGAATAATTCATTCTAAATGGTAGTGGTATTGCACTGCATTGTGTAGTTGAAACAACCAATTGGTTATCTTCTTAAATTCTTAACATTCCTTGTATTGTGATAGTTTTAGCATTTGCTCAGATATAACACATAAATATTTGTTCACCATTTGTTGGAGTAATGAGCTGTGAAAGTGATCAATGAGTTTGTTTTAACTGTGCCTAAAATTCCCATCATTTGTGTTTGGAATTCAAAGAAAGGACTTCACCTATCTCCTGAAATGATAATTTATATCTTTGCTAGTCTAGTAAGTTCTGCTCTGTAATTCCCTATAACCAAACAGATCTGTTGCAAGTACTGAAGTCACTCCTCATTTTGGTACTGGCAACTATTGTTTTGACATTAACCTTATGTATGTCAGCATTTCTTTATTCTATTTTGATCACTTTCATGGAGATATTCATTAAAGTTTGGGTGAAAAATGTATTTCTTCATCGTGTGTTTTTAAAGTGTTATTCATCATAGTAGCTTGTTAAATTTAGTAAAAATCATATTATTCTATCTCTGGCTCAGGAATTCTACATTCTCACCAATTTCTTCATATCACTTGAAGTGTAAGTCTCAAATATATAAATCTTAATATTTTTCCTCGTAAGTCCGTTTATCCTCTTTCTAGTCACTTATTGTTATTGGTTAACATAAACTATCCTTGCCATTATGTGGAAGCTTCTGTAAGTTCTTCTGCATGTTTATATCTTATAATAACAAGTTTTTTTTTAATAAACAATGTTATGCTGTTACTATTACTTGTAATATATTAGCATGTTCTTGGCTCATTATAATGTGAGGCTACATTTATTCAGTTACTTTTATCATGTTATCGTTATTGGTTTTAAAGGAAGCCTGAGAAAGGTGATTCTGTCAGTTCAAGTTTTTGCAGCTTTATCCTATAACCCTCCTAGTACATTTAAGCATTCTTTCATAAATAAATATTCTGCTATAATCCAGTTATCTTCTGATAATATTTCTTTACACATATACCTGTCCTGCTTCATGACCGTTTAGTTGTTCAACCATCATCATTAGTAGTACTACTATTATTACTATGTTGCTGAAGTTAAAACTTTGCATATTATGCATTTATTCTATTATTTTCATAAACAGTTGGTTTTATACTGAACTCTGCATGAGGGTCAGCATCTTGTGACTCTTAAATTCATGTTTCTCTTATGGTTACTATATTATTATGCTTTTATATAATGTTTACAATCTGCTTTTTGCTATTAGAATTGTTTGTTTTCATATCTACCTTATTTTCAGGTTTATCACTTAGTCAACCTTTGTTTGATACATTATTTTTAATTGGTTTTTTATCAGTGTTTTTTCACTTCTATGAGAAGTATATTAGAAGTAAATTACCTTCATAGGGATTATGCATTTCTTTTACTTTCTTTAGTCTGTAATAATTACATATTTCTGCCAAATATTTCCATGTCTTTGATAGTTATGGAACTTCTTTGTTTAGTCATCCTAAAGGGGCCTTTCTCAAAAGTTTAAGATATGTTTGAATCATTTGTTTTATTTGTTTTCCAAATGTTTTTCATCATATGCATAGAGCTGAAACATTTCATTTACTTTATTTTTGAAACTTATGTGATTCATTACTTTTTTATCCTGTTTTTTGATATTTCTGTGTTTTACTTGTATTAACCTGGGAGAATGTATCATAGGGCTTACATTTTACATTCTTTAATTTCTTAACATGTACTAATTTCATATTCTTACAAAATGGGCCTTTCCGAAAGTTTGAGAGCTTTGCCTGATTCATTAATTTTGTTTTCTTTATTATTTTTTTTGCTGTACTTCACTGTTCTTCTGTTTCTGATTTCTTTCGGATACTTTCCTCCAATCACAAGATTAAATACTTTTGTCCAATGCTGCCCTCTATACGCAGTTTTTTACTTTATGCATGCTACAATGCTTTTGCTCTCCATTGTTAGAACTGAATTATTCCAATATGTGTTCAAATAATGCTTGATGCATCACTTCTTCACCAATATGAGCATGACATATTAATGTGACTCCCACTTTTTGTTTAGCAGCACTTGTTTCTTTATAAACTTTCATGTTCATCTTTAGTACAGTCATTATGTTTTGTCTTCATTTATTTCTACTACTGCAAAGACCCATGACAGAATCCATGTAGGTCGACAGACCTCCCTCAAATAAAGAAAAAAGACATGATTGTAAACAGAAAAGACTCTCCACCCAATTCACCTACACATAAATAAAAATGGCCACCTTGATACATTGGAAGTGTCGAGGTTTACGTTTTAACCTGGATGACATCAAAGCACTGATTGCTTCATACCATCCTCTATGTCTTTCCTTACAGGAAACATTTCTGAAACCTGCCTATACGGTCACCTTTCGGCAGTTTTCTTTGTACAGAAATGAGAGGCTGTATGATAGACGAGAGCATGGAGAGGTGGCAGTGTTGGTTGATCAGCATTTGCCCACCCTGTTTTTGCTACTCAACACACTCTCAGAGGTCGTAGCCATCCGTGTTTCCTTGGGTCGTACCATCACTGTTTGCTCTCTCTACCTGTTGTCTGGAAAGATCTCTGGTAAATCAGACCTTGATACTCTCATTGAACAGTTGCTGACTCCCTTTTTAATCCTGAGGAACTGTAATGGACATCATCTTTTCTGAGGAAGTGCTGATATTGATGGGAGGGGTCACTCTGTAGAGCATACGCTTTCTGATCACAACCTTTCTCTTTTCAGTGGTGGTTCTTATAATTATTTTCATGCACCTAGTCAGTCCTTTACTGCTCTTGATCCCTCAGTTTGCTCCCCTTCACTGTTCTCCCACTTTTCTTGGAGGGTTAACAAGGCTGTGATCATTTTCCCATAATTTTGAAGACTGGCTGTGGTTGATGCCACCTTACCTGTGTGCCCTGATGGACGCTGGATCAAGCAAACTTACCCTCTTGCACTGCTCTTATAGAACTTGATCTAGCCATCATCTGTAAGCGATCAGTAGATGATTGTGTGGCAGCAGTGATAGGCTGTATTATAAGGCAGTTGCTCCATGTATTCCTAAAATCTCAACACATTTTCCACGATATCCTTGTCCATGGTAGAATCCTGCCCACTACATGGCACAAAAGGCTCAAAAACAGGCCTGGGATACTTTTCATAGGTATTGCACACTCTCTCACTGCATCGCTTTCCAGCAGGCCCTTGCACATGCTTGGTGGGTAAGACATGAAAGCCAGAAGGACTTTTGGATTAAGTTCACAACCAGCATATTTTCTACCACCAGTTCCAAAGTCATATGGGATGAGATTAAAAGGTCAGTGGGCAGCATAATTCTGTCCCCCTCTTTATCTTGCTCTCTGGTGGCCAGGAAGTAGCTGATATCAGGAGCATCACAGATACTCTAGGTGAAAGATTTTGCCAATTTTCTAGCACTTCTGCTTCATGCTCCACCTTCTTAGCCATTAAGACTTGGACAGAGCATTCATCTCTTTCCTTTCGAGCTGATTGTCTCTATGATTATAATTGTTCCTTTACACTGGTGGAACTCAGACTGGCCCTTCATTGGTCTGACAGTACATCAGTCAGACCTGATGATGTACACCACAAAATGTTGTGCCATCTACCTTCTGCTTCTCTTGCTGTTCTTCTGATTGTTTTTAACTGGATCTGGAAGGAAAATGTTTTTCCTGATGCCTGGCACCAGGCTATTGTTCTACCTTTCTGTAAGTATGGAAAGGATCCCAAGATTCCTTCAAACTACCATCCAATTGTGTTGATGAGTTTATATGGATTACGTGACCATTTACTCATTATTAAAAAAAATTTTTTAATGGACAGGCAATTTCAAGCTCATGTGGATTCGACACTTTTCTGTTCTTTTCTACAGGAACTTGTAGTCCCTCAGGGCTGTGTTTTAAGTGTCACACTTTTCAGTATAAGGATTAATGACACCACTGAACAATTCCCTCTTACTGATGCAAACGGGCTCTATGTCAACGACTTTTACATCCCACGTCAGTCGTCAAACATAAGGTGTTTTGAGTGGCAGCTACAGACTGCCCTCAATCGTTTACTGAAGTGGACCACAGCAAATGATTTTAACTTCTCTCTCTCTAAAACTGTTTGCATGCACTTTTGCCACCAATGGGGTATTCACCCTGATCCTGAACTCTGTATTGGTGCAGTTGTGCTACCTGTGGTCCCTGAGACAAAGTTGACCATAAGCTGATCTTTATACCATACATCAAGCAGATACAGGTCAAATGTACAAGAGCACTAAACATCCTCAGTGTCCTCTCTTCCACCACTTGGGGAGGGAATCAATGTTCTGTGTTAAATATATATAATGCTCTTATTTGATTGAAACTCGACTATGAATCACCGGTCTGTGGCTCTGCCAGGACCTTGGTCTTAAAGATGCTGGACCCTGTTCATCATCAGAGTCTTTGGCTCTGTACTTCCCCAGTTCAGAGCTTATACACAGTGTCTTGTGAACTTCCTCTGCACCTCTGCCATTTGCAACTGTCTTTACTGTGTGCTTCAAAACTTCGTTCCTTACCAAATCATCCCACCTGGTGTTGTTTTCCTTCCTCAGTGGGCCATGCTTTTTCTGAACAGATAATCTACCATTGCTCCTTTTGGCCTTTGTATCTAGGCTAAGTTGGATGAATTGGGTCTGTCCTTGGATAACGTTGCTGTATCCACTGGTCAGCCAATCCCACCATGGCTTATTACAATCCTTATATATGGCCTATCTTTAAGTCATCTGTGAAAAGTAGACACTCCAAATTGGAAATACTGTCTGTTATTTGCTGAACATCTCTCAAACCATCCTTCCGTTTCTATTTATACAGATAGTATGAAATCAGTGGGCTCTGTCATGGTTTGTTGTGGTTAGGTGGTTGTATGCAGAATCCCCTCTGCAGCTTCTGTGATCACTACTAAACTGTATACCATCTGTCTTGCCCTGGCTCGCATAGAAGCTAAGCAGTACTCAAATTGCACTATTTATACTGACTCACTTAGTTCTATACTGGACCTGGAATCGCTTTACGTTAGTTCTCATCCTGTTCTCGTTGATATTCAAAACTGAGTGGCACATTTCTCTTTAACATCTATTTTTATCCAGTTTTTCTGGATACCAGGCAATGTTGGTATTCTCAGGAATGGGCTAACTGACACAGCAGCTAAATCTGTCTGGTCTGGCACTATCACTGCTGTGCCTGTTCCATATATGGACTATGGTCCTGTATTCAAGACTCAGCTCTGTGCCAGTTGGTAATCGACTTGGAGTGAGCAACGTGAAAACAAGCTTTTCCAAATAAAACCCTGTATTGGACTTTGGCCATCGTGCTTCTGTAAGGATCAGAAAGAGGAAGTTGTCCTAACTAGACTATGCATTGGTCACAGTTTTTTAACTCATTGTTTTCTTTTATCTGAGACTGATGCACCAATGTGTTGTCTGTAACACTCAGGTCACAATAAGTCATATTTTACTGTCTTGCTGTCTTTACAACTCTCAATGATGGCACTATTTTAAATGTTTTATCCTACAGTTTATCTGTAATGTTAGACAGTGTTATTGGTGATGGTGACACTGTCTACCTTACAAATGTTTTTAGTTTTTTAAAGGCCATTAATCTTTTTAATGGTTTTTAAGTTTTTTTAATTTATATATTAGGCCTTTTATAATGTGATTCCCTTTTAAGAATCAAAGAAAATCTAGTTTGATTGGAAATTAGAATATAGCCAAAACATCAATTAACTCGACACCAGGACTGGAAAGGGCAACTTCAGGTGACTAATTCTGCTGTTTGAACTACCCGTTAGCATCCTGGCAAGTTATAATAATTACAATTAAGCTACAGAAAGTCCTTTACAGCTTTTATTACTTTAGTTTCTCCCTTAGTGTTGTAAACTAGATTTAAAAATTGGATTTAATGTTATTTATGTTTTTAATTCAAAAATTAAACTTTGTCATGTTTTACCTTAATTTTCTTTTATGAATTTTAATAATTTTACTTTAATTTTAACTTTTCACCAGATGTTTGGGGCAGATAGCTTAGTTGCTTTGTGCCATAAAACACCAAGCCATACATGCTCTGGCTGGTCAAAAACACTGCTCAGCTTCTTTCATAATGTATAATGCACAACCATCTCAGGTGGTTGAATTTTTCCATTTGGTTATGTTTGTTGTTGTTTTTTTTACCTACCTAACAATCTTGGTTATTTGGGGAGTATCATTTTAAACACCCACCTCCATTGGGATCATCCATTCTGCTATTTAAATGCATTTGAAAGAGATTACTATAATCCATGTATTGCAGTTCACTATCTTACTGCTAGCAAGGCTTTAACACAGTGAGGGATGTGGCTTCTACAGAAACACTTCTTCCTTCGAGTCTGGCTCATTTACAGTCTTTACATGATATGCTGCATGACCCATGGTTTCTAACTAGGATTTCTTTGTATTTTCCTCCTTCCCTTTCTTACATATTTATTTCTGATGTGTCTCAGATTTATTAAGCTATGCATGTTAATGTATTATGCTTTCAAATAGCCAGAAACTTTAACTTTAATTTAGAATTTAAGTGAATGCCAATGTGTATAAAATTTATGATCTATGCCAACAAGATTGATACACACAATTTTCTTTCTTAACACAAATATAATTTAATATACAAACATCAATAAAATATATAATAATGGTTATTACAAATATTGGTTTATATACAAGAATTTGACAAACTGTACTAAGTCTTCTATCTGATCTAGAACTGAATATTTTATCAATAGTCCAGGTCCATGATAAGCAAATTAATTCTGGGTTGATATTGTTACACCTTGCTTAAGCTAGCCAGCTCCCTTTTCTTGGCTGGCCTCACACCACTTACAAGCTGACTTTTAACCGACAAAGATATTTGATGTCCTCATAGAGATACTAACATCTAAAGTGAACTCACTAAAGTGGAATGATTTGTAATGTTTGAAATCTATAAATGTTCCTAGTCAGATTCTGTTGTTTTCCAATTAATAAGCATTAATCATAATAATAGCTTCCAAGGCTTATAGTATACTGACTGCAGCTGACCAATAATATTCTACTACTGTCTTTCAGTTAGCTGTTATGCCAATCACACAAAATTTTTGAATGTTCAACAATGTTTGAAAACATACTATTTTTTTTCTCATAAACCACATATTGCTGATTCTTCCTCTGTAGAATCTTCTACAAATTGAAAGAACTGGCAAGACTTGCACAATACACATCCAACAATGTATGTCACATGCATAAGACTGAAGCAAATGTAGATATTAAAATAAATGCATAACCATAAATCCATTAAATTTCTTACAAGTGTATGTGTTGGTGGTTGAACAACTCCCTCAAATCATTAGGTTTACTTATTTCTTCCTCTCATCCAGATTTGTTTCTTTTCCCAGATGTTCATCTCCAAAGTTGTTGTGTGTGAGTTGATCAGAAGGATCCTTCTGGACAAGGAAATAAAAGGGAGCAGTCTTATCATGTTAACACCCTGGCACCTTTGGCAGTCCAATATGCTTTAGTTCACTTTCTTACTCTTGTCCAGATTTGACTATTCATCTTTAAGTCTGACTATTCATTGGTTATTTTGCTTACATCATTCACTAAGGGGGCACCCATTCTTGTTCCCTTTGTGCTAGTTAGTGGATTTACCTTTTTGAATGCACACACTTGCCATACATTTTCTGGAGTGCTGTGTTGCAGGTGCTTTCATCCTTATTGCAGTTCACCTTTCTAGTTTTGACAAAGTGTCTCCCAAAGAGTGGCCTCTTGATTTTCAATTTTTTACTGGTTCTACTTCTTGTTGTGTACTTCTGCACAAGAGGCAATTGACTCATTACTCAATTCTGGGTTACCTCTTTTTTTATCTGGCTCATCATCCTCTTGTCCTTGCTGTTTATAAGTTCAGACAAGATTATATCTAGTTTTCAACTTTAGTTCTTCTCTTCTTAATCTTTTTTCCAAGATGATGTTGATCATCCATGTCATTCTTACTAATTGTTCCTTCCTGGCCAGCAGAGATCTGGTTTTCTTGGCTGTTTCAGCTCACTGTGATCTTTTTATTATAGATCATTTTCACTAACCTAGACTTTGGGGGCTCATGTGGAGTACTCTTTTCATCATTTCCTTTCTTGCTATCTTCCATCTTTATTCTCATTCAGATCTGGATGACCTTCTCTGTCCCATACATGCTCTGGATTGTTTCATTGCTTTCAAGACTTCTTTCCATTGACTCTCTGTTTTCTGCAGTTTCATTCTCTTGCATCACTCTTCTGATCATGATTTTTCCCCTTCCTCCCTTACTCATTAGGTTCAGTTTGTGATTTAATTGGCTTTTTATTTACTAGCTCCTTCTCATAATCATTTCTTGATGTCTTCCCTTCTTTGATGCACCTTACTTTTTACATGCATCTAAACCCCATCATCTGTTGGAAATACTTTGTCTGTCAAGCACTGGAACTACACCTCATACATTTATATCCCATTATCTGTTTCGGGTACCTGTTTTTTCATCATCAGGATAGTCTTCCACCTGTCACCATCATTCACTTTTGTTGAGACTGTAACTGGGCAAGTTTTCTTTCTCTACTTGTATACATCATTATTTAGAAGCTTTTCACATGTTTTGACTAGGATTCCCCTATTCGGTGAGTGTTGCTTTCTAGGTATTCTTCAATCACTTAGAATTGTACTAAAACTCACACCATAAGGCCATGTTGACTTCGCTTTTATAATTTCCATGGCCACAAAATATACGCCGTTCATTAACATTACACAAAGTAGAAATGGGGTATTCGTAGGTTATTCCTCACAATAGGTTTGCTACATAAATATACCTGTTGCAGACACTAAATACCCATGGACTTGTGGGTAAAGCAGAAAGATATTGCTGCCCATCCCTGACATTCTTTAGATTGGTTGAATTGGGTTGGTTTGCCTTTCAAAATAGTATTTTGTGATCATCCATTGCACGGTCTCCAGTGTGATTGTATCTTCAGACTCTCTGCTGCATCTCTCCCTCTGTTCTTTCCAGTGGATTAAGAGGTTCTTTATCACTTTCCAGCTCCAAGCTACTGGGATGGTACACCATGGAAGTATCCTCCTGAATGATATATATATACAGGGTACACAATAAAGACTTCATTCAGTTAAGAGTAGGATAGTGGTGTTTTTATGGGATGTGTAGATATGTCCTTCAAATGGATGCTATATCTCTGCATGGGTTTTTCCAAAGTGATATTGCAGTTTTGAAGTGTGTTTTCATAATGATTGAGATCCTTCATCCTGTCCCCAAACAGAAATTGGTTCCTGGTGGTGAAGTTCTGAATGCAGTTAACTTTGCCTGTACAGCCTGGTTCATTCTAGCCTTAGGGCACATCCTTTTTTTTACCCATTGGTATGTGCTTTTCACCATTTTCTCCTCAAATCTATTACACCTTTTCAACATTTGGGCAAAGAGTATATTCCTTACAGAAATGGTACGGTATCCTAGTATAACCCTCTCGTTAGAGGGTCTTCTCATTTGGGTGTCCTTTAAACAGTTTTTAAGAATATTTCTACTTTCTCCCTCCACTTATTGACTGTGGGATTGTAGCTATTTATATGAGCATAACTGAAGTATCTTGCTGAAAGCTATAATTTTTCTGTACTAAAAATGTATTTCCAACAGTAATTTTTTCTATTCACACTTCCAACCCTTCCTCCCCACTGTCAACTGGTGCTGCCTCAACTCAAAGTGATAGTTGGGAAGAATAGCAGACAGAGTCATCTGTGTTTTACTACTTTTAATAGAAGTGTGTCACATGATAATTTGCATACAAGAATCAGTTAGAGAGTATGAATCAAGGAATGTGTAACAGTGAAAGGCATACAGAAAAAGTGTTATAAATAGAAAATAACACTAAGCAAGAATATATGAGTGGAAATAAATAACTGTCAGAAATAGGTTTTCAGTACAAGGATATTATGATTTCCAGTTATTTGCCTTTTATTATTGTTACTGATACACCAGATTGTCTTTGCAGGGTTCTGTTCTATTATTATTTTTAAAGGGCAACTCTTGTGCACAAATTCTGTCACTAATGTTTACAAATGTAAATAATGCCATCTTGTTTAGATACTTTCACAATACAAAATGCAACAAGTTTAACATGTGACAATCATCAGACCTTTCAAATATGCATCTTAAAACAAAATAATACATAATTAATTGAGATATAAACATAAAACCTAAATGCAATATGACTATCTAGCAAACTAATCCATATAAGGTGAGAAACACTTGCCAAGCACTACATATCCTTCAAGAAAACAACGAACTGAACTTATCTATCCCGCAGTACAGAACCATACATCTCTTCAGATATTAAGTAAATAATGAGAAACTTGATCGTTTTGTTGACTATAAGTCTGTCATACCTTAAAGTGTTGTTTAATATCACCTTTGACTTTGCAAGTTGCCATGGTAGACTTTAAGCTTTGACAACATTTGCAACATTTCAGGTAGGGAGAAATTCTTGGAAAGTTTCCAGATGGTAATGTTTGTGCATTTGACTGTCTCAACTATCAGTGTCTATTAGCTACTCACAGTTTGGTTACATGCATAAGAGCTCTTAAAAAGTTTGGATTATAACAATGAGTTGATGATGTGACAGCTAAAAACTGGTTTTACTTGCTGTTTTAGATGTAATCTTTCTAAAATAAAGAATTTAAACTGAAATAATATGAAACTTTAAATTATATTGTACTTGACAATAATAATTTTGTTAAAATAAATTTATAGTAATGTGATTTAATTGAATATTAAATGTGAGTCAGTAACAATCACAGAAGGGGTTAACAAGGTTCACAAATAGCATTGCTGCTATAGAGTGAAAGTAACTGCATAAAAATTAATTTATTAAAAACATGATGAAGTCGAAAAGACATCACACATTTCTGTATTCTACGCTACCATACTAAAAAGTAAAAGCTAAAATTTGATTATGACTTATGTAATAAATATATGAATAATTTGCTTACATTTAGTGCCATCTAGAGATAAACACATCAAAATGTTATCACATACAAAGTTAAAAGGAAAGAATAAAACTGATCACATGAACTGCTGCCACATGTTTAAGGTTTGTCAACAAGAGTAGGTAATGTATTGAAATGTAACATTCTCAGTGAGTTGTAAGTTAAATAATTTTCTTATTTATATAAAAGATAAAGTAGAAAAAGTTGATAAGTGTAGCCTGATAAGTTTTGCATTTGTTTACATTTGTTTCTCCATTTAGTATCTGGGTGTTTTCTGTGGTTATGTTCTGTGTTTTTTATTTGCAGTGTTCAAAAATGTGTGAAGGTGTTTTTTTTTTGTTCTTTGAATCTAGTTTCCATTTTCTGCTTGTTTCTCCAGTATAGAAGTTGTGTTAGTTGTTGCATTGTATTATATGAATTATGTTGGTGTTATGTTTGTCAGTGTAGTTTTTACATAATATGGACTTTAGTTTTGTACCTGGTTTTTGAATAAATTTGGTGTTTACTGGAATGGTGTGTTTTGTTATAAGTTTTTTTTTTCCAGATGTTGGTTATTTTTTCACATGTGGTGTGTGGCAATATAAAGTTTTGTAGTTTGTTATATCTTGGGACTTGTTGTTTGTTATTGGTCTAGGTGTGAAATCTAAAGTAGTTGGTCTTGGAATGTTAAACATGTATTGAATAATCAAATACTGAAAGAAGAAAGAAACTCATCTACTTCAAATATAAGTGTAAACATTTTATTTTCACTGAGATTCATGTACTTGTTTGTTGATTTTATTTCTAGCTCTATGAATGCTCATGTGTACATCGCTATAAAGTGAGATGCTATTTAGATGAGTAGACAGTTATATTCTAGTTCAGTTTATTCAGTCTTTGAAGACGACTGTATTGTCTTGCCTCTTACTATTCTTCATGATACTTCATTAAAGATCTTTCTTTTTCTCATGTCAGTAGGTATTTCTGATACATATAAACTTAAGCAAGGTGTTAATTTCACAGGTTTATGTTTGTTTTCAAAGAAAAGCAGGAGGAATTTGTAAATGCCTTGTCAACAGGAGAAGGAGCTCCAAAGGAACCAGATCTTCACGTTGTAATATTGTGGCGACAAGAATTTGACAAAGTTCGCTACCAGTGGTTAGATGCTAAATGGTCTATAAAACCAGACGCTGTAAGTTCATTGTGTCTAATTTATATTTTTATGAAAATTGGTGCAGTAGATGATGCTGGTTCTAATTAATTTAGAATATGAAAACTGTGCTTATCAGAAAGGTATGTGTTAATTGATCTAAGGTATGGAAACTATGTTTGTTTTTTAGAAATATATACTAACTGATTTTTTTTATAAATTATTTAATTATGGGCCAAAATATACTGGACTAGTAAATTCTGTTTTGTAACCACATAGATATATTTAACTTTGAAGCTGTTCTACACTTCAGGGTATAAGCTGATGTGGACCTGTGATAAATATAAGTATTTTTTAACATTTGTAAAAAACATAATTTTCAGCAATGACTCATTTACAAGTTGTTTCGTGTAAATAAGGATTGACATTTAGCATAATACAGATCAAACCTGTAAAATGCAGGCAAATGTTTTAAGAATTTTATTTTTAATTGAGGTGTTCATTATAATTAAATCAAAGAGCCTGATTACTGTCTTTGATAATAATAATATTAAAATGGGAAGGAATAAAGATGATTAATATTTTCTATTGGAGCATAGCTCAGTATGTAGACCAGAACAGAACCATATTCATAGATTGTGAAATTAAGTTTGAGATCATAAAATAAATAATAAGAATTGTTATATTCTCATAACAGAATTGGTTCTTAGTGTATAAGAACTCTAAAGTATAATTTGTTTTATGGTTTAAATGTTAAATATTCAATACAAAGTCTTTTAAGAAGCTAATTTGTTTCAGTTATCCAGTCTTATGTCCCTTCATTATAAAATTATTTGTCTTCCTGTAGGTTATCAGTATTTTAAAAGCCTTTGCTTTGAAAGCTTAAAATTATTACTGGTTTTCTTCATTGTTCAAACAGTCTAATAAATCTGTATAACTGGAGTTTTAATAGGGGCATGTTAACTTAAGAAAGTTATCAGTCTTTATTTATATTAATGAAGTAAGTTATTGTTTACCTTATTAGATATAAAAATAACATTTTCTTACAGTATTCAACACTGAAAAATTACCCATGTACTTGTGTTAATGAAAAACAGAATTATCATGAATTCCAATGCACAAAAGTGAACAATTTTTGAAAATGTTTTTTTTACAGAAGTTCACATTTTTGATAAATTTGAAATTATGCTTCCCATGTTAGAAACATAATAATCAATTAGCTTATTTTGGAGAAAATATTTTTAGCTGCAGTTAACTAGAAGCTTCCAAACACTTTTTACTGTATAAGATATTTATAATTTAAAACTCTTATTATTTAATAAAGATTGGAAGAAGTGATGTTTGTTGTATTTGATTTTCTTGTGTAACATTTTTTAAAATATTGTGCTGATAAATGAAAAACTTTTATATGAAAATTACAGATGAATAATACAAAGAAGAAATTAGAAGAAAACTTAGAAAAGTTGATACAAACAACAGAGGGTTTACCCTATCATGCTAAAGTTGCTATTCTATCTGATGAACAAGCAAGGGGACTCTTTAGTCGCATTGTAAACAGGTTTATCATCATGGGTGATTTACTACGTGACAACATCAGTCGTCAAGAAGTCCTTCCAGCCATCTCTATTGTCTTGTCTGTTGCATTTGTTATCATTGTGGGCTATGTCATGTCTTATCTTGTGTGAGTATGACCATATCTTTTTAGAAATATGTCATTAATAAGTATTTTTCAAACACTTTATTATATTGTTTCTTGAATATCCATTCAGTATTAAGCTATTTTGGGTGATATTTTTGTGTGTTTTGATATTATTTAGGCTAATTTTCAGTAAAAAAATATTGTTTCTAGATTTTCTCTTCAAGATTATACCATATTATTATCACAAAATTTCAAAATGATGATTCATCCATTAAACAGCTATTGGTTGATTGATCTGCACAATTGATCAGTAGTTTGATCTTGGTGTAGTGCATATTCTAGTTACTTCGAAAATGAGCAGTCAGACAGATTATTCCTGTATGTTATAGGGTTAACATTTTTTAAATATTGAATAACTCAGTTTTTGTAGTTTTGTCTTTCTTTTTCCATTATTTTTTCTATATATATATATATATCTGTGTTTGTCTTAATGAAATGCAAATTTTTTTTTACTGTTCTTGTAACATACAGATTTTTCTCTTCTGCAAGTATCAATATTTTGATACAGGTATTTTCATATAAATTTAGTAGTTTTTTTAACTCCATGCAAAAATAAAACTTTTCTTGAATATAAAATGAAACATTTAAAAATATAAATTACATGTATTTGGTAAAATGGTGTTCTCAGGTTATGCTGATTTCCAAATCAAACTTAACTCGACATTTATAGTTGTTACTCAACTGCAAAGGTTTTTTCCTTCACCAATTTAAGCATTGGTCTGTTTTTTTTTTCTCTCTTGCTCCAGTCTTTTACACCCCCTCATTTGTCATTGTTAATAATTATCTCATTCCATCTACATCAGTGCATTCTCTATCCTAGTGTTGCATATAAGCACATTCTCTATCCTCATGTTGCATGTAAGCACATTTTCTATCCTGGTGTTCCATGTAAGCACATTATATATCCTGGTGTTTCATGTAAGCACATTCTCTATCCTGGTGTTGCATGTAAGCACATTCTCTATCCTGGTGTTGCATGTAAGCACATTCTCTATCCTGGTGTTTCCATATAAGCAGATTCTCTATCCTGGTATTGCATGTAAGCACATTATCTATCCTGGTGTTCCATGTAAGCACATTATCTATCCTGGTGTTCCATGTAAGGACATTCTCTACCCTGATGTTCCATGTAAGCACATTTTCTATCCTGGTATTCCATGTAAGCACATTTTCTATCCTGGTATTCCATGTAAGCACATTTTCTATCCTGGTGTTCCATGTAAGCACATTCTCTATCCTGATGTTGTATATAACCACTTTATTTAGTTAATGTTATCACTTTTTCGTGACAAACATCATTAACAATTTTTCTGGTATTATGATCACTTAGGGATACTTTGAATGTTTACTGGTCTATTTTGTTGATTTTCATTATAATAATAACTTTTGAACAAATATTTTCATTGGCAAGATAATTTATGGTATGAATTCCCAAGTTATTGTTTTTGGCACTGGGGTAAATCAGTTCTCTCATATTTCACCTCTGGTATCTAGTTTCACACAACAATCAGAGGGGGATCACTTTTGGTTGAGATTGTTAATTATTTTGTATACAGTGAGATAGACACATTCGGTTCTATGGTTATCCTCTTGGGGGACCTTGAGGGTGCAACTGAGACTGGTCATCAACATTCTGGCAATAATTTAGATTTAATTTTTGTTGCACATAGAAAATGAAAAGCTAACAGACTAAAAGAAGGCACAGAAAAATTAATTATGTATGTGGAGAGTGTCAGAAGAATATTGTCAAGGGAAGTTAAGTTGGTTGTAAGAGACAAAAGCAAATGAGAAAATAAATCAGACCAACTCTGAGATGAGCAGAGAAAGAAATCCTGGCAGTCAAGTAATAACTATAAGTGTGAAAGGAGGTAAATGCTATTGGAAATATAATTTCTATTTAAGAAAATGTTAACTTTCACAAACAGTCCACCTTATAATACAAGGATTGACAGGATAAGTCTCCTTAATTTAACTAAATCAACAGAGTTTAAGCTAAATAATAAACAAATTGGATAAACTATGATACAAATGAAACAATTTTTAATAAATTAATTGACAAAAAAACAACAGTATGCACACTTTAAGTAAGATGCTAGACAGTTTCCTTGTACTTTACTTGTGTATTGAGTAAGTGGCTTTTTTCTCTCAAGATGTTTTCCATCAGTCAACTTACATAAGATCCAGCACTGTAATGTTTTAAATCTGATGTTTCTTAATTAATAAAAAAGCACACTTACCAACAAAAACTCATGCTACCTTCATGACTGTTCATTCTCGTTCAACATGATGTGGGTTTTAATTTCTGTATACTATTTTTCCTAAGAGTGAAGAACACTGCTGTTTTTTTCTGTATAATTGCTCAATGTGCAGCATTACATATTACAGTACCTGTGGGGACAAATACAGCTAGAAAAGCCAGTTCAATGGTTTTCTTGGCCGTGCATTTTGTGAAAACTGTATAAATTCAGAATAAACAATATATTTTGAAAAATTGTACATTAAAATAAGATGTAAAATGCACAGTATACCTTCGTACCACAATAATCAAATGGAGTTCAGTAAGAAATTTGATGAAATATTAATACAGTGTTATGTTTTATGATACTTACATGTAATAACCTAACTGTTAGATTTATAATAACTACATAAACTTTTGATAACTTTGTACTCTAATAAAGATAAATATTTTTCAGTCAACTTGAAGAACGGAACATACAAGAAAAATATCGACGAGAAGGAAAGCAGCCACCAGGTGTTTGTGGAAAATCAAGGTACATTTATTTTCCAGAGTTTTTTGCATTAATTGCTTAATAAATATTTGAACTCAAAATACATTGTGATCTAGATATGTAGGTAAAAAATCTATCAGTATCTGTCTTGTGACATTCTTCACCTAATCAATGCATCCTCTATCCTGGTACTCTATATAAGCACCTCAATCAGATAATGTTATGTCTTTCTTTATTTTTGTTTGTACAAAAGGAAATTGATATGCAAGGTGATATACAGTATGAATTTCCAGATTATTATTTCTGGCATAGAGAGACAAGTCAAATATCTCCTATCCCACCTCTGATATCTGGCATCAAACGACATGCTCAGTTAAGACTATCATGTTAATAATTATATTCGTGGTGATGTGGATAAATATATTTGTTTCAGGATTTTCCTCCAGGGGATTTCATAATCTTAAGACATTATTTGACCTGCTAGTGAAGGATGCTGTTTCTATCTAATGTTTTTACAAGAAATGCATCATTATAATAGAATCTTCCACAGGCATAACAGGTATTATCTGGGAACAAATTCAACTTAACAACTTTCTAGACCCTATGTTATACAGAAACAGCATAGATACAGAATAAATTGTTAAAATTTTCTACTTTAAAATAACAAGATAAAAAAAATGCACAGTATGCCTGCATACCATAATTACACAGTGTGTTTGTTTTGTTCTTAATCACTGATGAACTACAATGTGTGAGTGAAGTGACCCTTAAAATAGTTTTTGTAATTTCTTTGTGAATGAAGTCATGATGTCATTGGTATGTGAGACGTATGATGTACTGTTATGTTTGGAAGATGTAATGAGAGGGTTAGTAAACACATTAGAAGGGTGAAGATTTTTATATTATTCTGGTAATGTGCCTTTGGAAAGGATGTTAAGGTAAGTCTAGCAATATTATTTCTGTTTTTGGCTCGGAGATTGTATGAAATTTCTAAGACATTACTTCTGGTTTTTTCAATAGCATTAACAGGATAATTTTTTTTTTTTCAAATAAGAATGTCATTTTGTCACTCCTTAATTTTAAATCATAATCATTAGAGCATGAATATCTAAGTCTTAATAACTAGTCTGTGGGGATAGTAATTTTAGTTTCTACTGGGTGAAAGGACTTGTAATTAAGATACACATGGCTCTATATGTTGGTTGGTTGTATCTTATACTATTGATTTTGAATATACAACTCAGAATGACACATGGTTATGATACCTGATATAAAGTTATGGTGGAAACGTAAACATTGTTGGCATTTTATATGTAGTGTAGCAAAACCAGAAATTTATTGTTTTCGGGAATGGTCTATAACAACTATTTCTGATACAAAATATTCATACTCAAATATTATAGTGATTAGAGATTTAAGATTTTCAATATTGCAATATCTCTTATAGTTAATGGTATTGGAAAGCAAAGAATATGGGTCTACTTAGAACTTCAGGACCATTGAGAAAAAGACCTGCAACAAGTAGTACCCAAATCATATCAAGCAATATGCAGCATTTTATACCATGTAAGAATCCATGACCATAAAAAGGTATTTACAAAAGCCATCCGTATGCTTCAAACAAAATTTTGGAATATAATTAATAAAAGTCTCTTTCAGGAAATGAATCTGACATAGTGTATGTTTGCAACAAAAATGAACTACCAGTCACACCTTCATCTTGGTTATGGCATACCTCAAATAACTAGAGAATGAGATGGGTATTCATAGTATTCTACACAAAGACATACTTGTCATGTTTCCAGATGTAGTGTGGATTGTGTGTAAACAATCTCTTGAAACAGACACTAAGAAATCATTGTTCTTTACACTGGATGGATTGTGGAAATCATGTTTGGAGGATTCTTGCATTTTGAACAGCTTTTGATAGAGTCTTTTACAGTGTAAGCTGTGATGCAGGACTGTTGTCAAGATGCATGATTATCAGACAGAATTTAAACAGATGTGTTAAGGTCCAAAATAATTTTATTATATCCTGTTTAATATCACCCTTAATATGTTTTACTAACTCATTAATATTTCCTTAATATTTGCAGAGAAGAACATAAGTTGAACATACACGAACTGAGAGGTGAGACATACAATGGGTTGGTGCGACTACTGAAACCAGGTTTTAGGACTATTGTACTTTTTGTAGACAAAGAGTCGAAATCGAAGCTTTTGCCCAAGTTCTACAAAATTGTCTACCCTTACAGAAAGTAAGGCCAATTTTATTTTTTTTACTTAAAATCATCTTACATCATAATGGTTTATTTAAAGTGTCATTCATAATTGTGTTGACTTGTTCTTATCAAATAGATTGAACCTTTTGTTGTACATAACCAGTAGATGGTAGACCATCTTGTGGTACTGGTGGAATGTTTTTATAAGTAAATTTATGATGTATATATGTATGTTTAAATGTGTTATTTTAATACTTACTTTTAAATTAAGGCATTAACTCATACATTATATTAAACTTTGAGTTATAATCTACAATTTGGTTCCAAACTTATTGACATAAGTTCAATAAAGTTTTGAATGTGAGTCAACAAACACAATGAAATTGACTTTGAACCTTCATCCATTGTGAAAAGGTTGAAAGCTCAAGTTTTAGATACTATTGGTCACAAGAGGCATTCTGCTTTATGAATTTTTGATAACCCATAGAAAATTCCTGTGTAATTCCCTGGTTATCTATGAATTTTTGATAACCCATAGAGGATTCCTATGTAATGCCCTAGTGGTCTAATATGCCAGTACTGTCATTTGTTAAGGATTTTATCTCTTCATAGTTTGTTGCAGTGTAGCCCTCCTTTTGTCAGTATAATCATTTTACAAATATGGTGGAACCACAGTTTCTTCTGAACTTAAAGTGTTTGAAATCAGTGTTATAAGTTTTAAAAGCAGTCAAAGTTCTAAAATTACTTAAAGATTGTTCTGATTGGTTCCAGATATATTGGTATGGCAGTGTTTGCAAAACTTTTCAAATTGTAATAAATAATCTTCAAATTTAAGTCTATTAGGAACACTAAATTTCAGACCATGAGCAAGTTCCTTTTGCTCAACATCATGTACTTAGAATAATTAGATATATCTTGATTAGAATTTTCTGTGAAATAGTTTTTACTTATCTGTTGCCACTAATCTTATCCAGTTGTTTGTTTTTTACTTTCACCAGGCATTTTATTGTTTTATAACTGTATGAAATATGTTCATTGTATGATTTTATTGTTTTATAACTGTATGAAATATGTTCATTGTATGAATTTATTGTTTTATAACTGTATGAAATATGTTCATTGTATGAATTTATTGTTTTATAACTGTATGAAATATGTTCATTGTATGAAGTATAAAAACATTATTATATTTCCAGATAGTTTAAAGTAACTTTTATAGTTGATGACGTAAGCAACTGATGTTTTTTTCTTGTCATTTCTAAATTGAGATCAACTTTTTAAATCTTATTATATTGTCTTGGATGCTGGAATCAGAGGATCAAAACCTTAAAATTACTTATTATATTTTCTTGGATGCTGGAATCAGAGGATCAAAACCTTAAAATTACTTATTATATTGTCTTGGATGCTGGAATCAGAGGATAAAAACCTTAAAATTACTTATTATATTGTCTTGGATGCTGGAATCGGAGGATCAAAACCTTAAAATTACTTATTATATTGTCTTGGATGCTGGAATCAGAGGATCAAAACCTTAAAATTACTTATTATATTGTCTTGGATGCTGGAATCAGAGGATAAAAACCTTAAAATTACTTATTATATTGTCTTGGATGCTGGAATCGGAGGATCAAAACCTCAAAATTACTTATTATATTGTCTTGGATGCTGGAATCAGAGGATCAAAACCTTAAAATTAAGAAAGTGAGGGAAAATCTTTAACCATTTACATTAATTTAGATTGAAAAATAACAAATGTAGTTGGTTTTGAAAACAATAAAATGCAGTTTTATTCAACATTTCCAAAAAAGAGAGTTAATATGGATGTATTGTACCAATGTTTAATGACTTTTGATATTGGTTTGTTTTGAGAAAATCTTAAATGTGGTATGAATTTTACTAGTAAGTTAGCTGTCACCCACATAATTTATAAAAGAATACAAAATATTAAAATTTTTATAGGAAACCCCTACCCTCATGGTTACTAAGATATCCCAATAACTCAATAAAGAAAAAATAAATTTGCATAAATTTTAAGCACAAATTCAGTGTAGTCAAATTATCTGGCCCAAGTCTGCTATAAAAAAAACAAAGAAGACAGAATGAAATGAAATTTAATACCAGAAATAATTCAGTTGGTTTAATACTAAACAAGACTACACTAAAATGACACCATTAACTATAGTATTACCATTATGGTTTAATACTAAACAAGACTACACCAAAATGACACCATTAACTATAGTATTACCATTATAAAAACTTAAGAGAACTAAAATGAGTCTTGTCCAAAAGTAAACAAAAGGTATAGTTCACAAATACTGTGAAAATGTATGGATGTTTTGTAAAATTTGTACGACCTGCCTAATTACAGGCCCTTCATTTTATCTTCGGATATGATTGTACCAGTTTTAGTGGTTATTTTAATATAAACGTATTTTGTGTGAGTGAAGATTCATGATACAAAAACTCATAGTCTATCAGAACTATTGAAATGTTTCAAACTGAACAAACACTAAGAAAAGCAGAAGCTAGTTTTGGCATATCCGATTTCATTATAGGAGACAGGTTACGAGCCAACCAGCTTGTATTATACTCAGCATAATGCCCATTATTTACACAAAACAGCCCATAGGAATTGTGAGGTCTTTTTGAAAGACTCATAATGAAATTAAAGATAACAATGAAGTTACTATATATGCCCAGATACCATGTGCACACAGTTTTGAAAGATTAGATTGAAGACAATTTGTTTCTACACATCAGTTATACAAAGTGTGTTGAATAGTTTCCAAGTACAATAAGTAACTGTCAATCTACTAAAAATGTTTGAACATTTTTGTGTGTGTAAGTTTTATAAAATTTATTGAAAATTTTGTATGTGGTAATAAACCAAGCTAATTGTTCATTTTAACATAAATCTTTATCACTAAAATTCTCCTGCCATCAGATTCATTGGATTTGCTTCCTTGAACCTTTGCTTCATCATCTTGTGATTCCATCTGCATTTCATCATCCATCTCAGCCATAACATTGGATATACAACAATTTTTGAAACCTTTAATAATGCTTTAATGGTTTTTAGTGGTAGCTTCTAGTAAAATGTGTAACAGTAGTGAATGTACACAAATATAATGCACAGTCAATTTTTCGAGAGGAATTTGAATGACAAAAAAAAAGTGCACTATATTTGGGGAAATATGGTATTAGCAGTGATGCAAAATACGACTTCCAGTGCCAATTTTTAAGGTCAAGAAGACTTGCTTCAACCAGATAGTTGAGTGCACATGTTGTTTGAACAAAAATCACCAGAACTGGCACCAATGCTTCTGGGTGTTTTCTTTCTTCACATAATGGTCAAGGTTGGGTGTTTCTCTCAGTGATTCATAAATTCATACCTAGAGATTCTGAGATGAACATGTTGTTCATTAAACATTCTTGATTTTGATCAATGTTTTGAATGAGTGAACAAATCTGTGACTTTGTTGTGGTTTAGAGAAATTGTTTGATATATATATATGTAGTATTTTACCTAGTTGCATTACTGTGAGGGGAACTGATGCATGATAATGTTAAGTGTCACTGTTAGGATTGTGATGGAATATTTTGAACCAGAAACCCATGGTTTGGCCATCATACAGTTCTGATATAAATATCTGATTGAACAAGACAAAAGAAATCCCCTATATCATACCACAAATGAATGATCATAAATGTATCTCACAGATTCAAAAACTGTAAATATCATGGAGCCCATACTTGTTACAGACAGCTTTATGTTATCAGTTTCTAACTCTTACCACATTTATACTAAGAGTGCTCATGTTGTAACTGTTGGCATATTTGTAGTGAAACTAATTTCAATGAATCAATTATGTATTTAAAATATACTTAGTTTTGTTTGTCATTTGGTTAATATGAAATCTTAGCTTTAAAATTCTTGTCTCTCTAGCATTTGTAGAATGTTTTACATCTTAGAAAAGGAATGCTTGTATGTTTATAAAAAATCTCTTTTGACTTTCTTCATGACGTAGATGTAACCAAGAAGCTCTTGGATAATAAGTAAACTGAATACAAGATGCCATTTTTCATAATATGAAACTTTAATTTTTATCTTGTCCTGGAAAACATACTATGCATGCAAGTAAAGGTCATTCATACATTCATGAAAGATACATTTTTCAAACGAGATGTTTAAAATGTCCTCCTCTTAGTATGCAAGTTTGTTTCAGTGAATTATATCAAAATATGGTCTGTATAAAATAAGCTTGCATGTAATTATTAATAAATTGTAGTATATGACTGATACAAGTTGAGAAACTAACATGAACTAAGTGGTATTGTTCCATATCTATATAACCAAGCATCAACACAGTATAAATTGTGTTTTTAGGTTACCATACACGTATGATTATGAATTTTATTATCCTTCATCACTGAATGTAACAACCCTACTATGCATATCTATATAACCAAGCATCAACACAGTACAAATTATGTTTTTAGGTTACCATACGTGTATGATTATGAAGTTTATTATCCTTCGTTACTGAATGTAACAACCCTACTTTCCATATCTATATAACCAAGCATCAACACAATACAAATAGTGTTTTTAGGTTACCATACATGTATTATTATGAATTTTATTATCCTTCATTACTGTATGTAACAACCCTACTTTTCTTGCAGTTGCAAAAATTCTTATTAGCTCATTCTCATTGTTTTTTTATTATTTGAAAACTGTAATAATATATTTCTTGGTTTCAAACATTCCATCTTAAAGTGTTTATGGTATCTGAACACCTTTTCATCCTTAATTTCATAATTGGGTTTCATAAGAATCATTTTCTGTAATTCAGTCTCCTAAACTACTTATGAAATTTATTTTTTTGTATTTCAGGTTTAAAAATTTTAGAATCTAACTTGTGAAAGAACATTATACAGTAAAACCTGTCTAAGGCAGAATATCATGGAACTAAATAAAATTTCTGGCTTAAGCAGGTTTTCCAGCTTAGACACAGTGAGCGTGCATTTCATTAATTATATATAATTTTTGAGCAGAACTTTATAATTTCTTGACTCAAGAGAAGTAAGACATTTGTGAATAAAGTTATTATACTGTTTATGCTATATTTATTAGAATAAGAACAATAATAGACATTCAAAATATACACAAGTACACAAAATCTTAATCAAATTTATTTGAAGAAAGTGTCCAATATCAACTGTTTCGTTTATTTTAATGGGCTTTGTCATGAGGTAAAAGAGAAAGCCAATTCTATGACCTTTTCATGAAGTTCATTTTCCCCCTTCATTTTTGCATACAATTTTATAGTGTTGATATAACTTAACACTTGCAATGAAGTAGGATTTCCATTTCCTCACTATCTTTTCCATTTTGTTCATCTTATGAATCTCTCACACTGTTACCATCTTGTGATTCTATTATAGATTTTAAATCAATTTCATCAGTTTCTGTTAAAACATTCTTATCAACATTCACAGAATCATCTGCTTCAATCTTCTCAATCAGAGTTTGGATTTCACTAGAATCGTCATAACAACAACTTCTCCACAATTTCTGCCTTTATCAAGAATAAATCCACAGTTTTGAAAGCACTTTATTACGCATTCGATTGAATGACTCAAAAATGCAATTGCATCTAACATATCAATGTTCATTTCAGATGCTCTCTTACAGTCATCCGTGTTTGCAATAATATGCTAAAGCATCAATTTTCTGTATTTCAATTTCATACACTGTATAATTCCATTATCTAGTGGCTGTAGAACTGATGCTGTACATGGAGGTAGAAAGACTAAACAAACATTTGAAAGTTGAACTTTTGGGTGACAAGTTGCATTATCTAGGAAATCTAGAATTTTCCTATTTTCTTGTTCCATTTTTTTGTTTAATTTGTTCAAAAATTCCTCAAATAGCACTTATCATTCACACTTTATTATTTGCTTTCCATTCTACAGGAAGTTGATTCTTCCTTAAATTTTTGAAACAGTGTGGATTTTCACTTTTACCTATTACCCATGGTTTCTCTAGTTTTCCATCAGCAAATGTGACCAAAAGTACAGTCAGTTGTTTTTTTCAAATAATGACCTTTGGAATAATGATGGCAGAAAAAAGAACAGAATAAATTTAACCAATACTTACTGTAACAAAATGTCAAGAATTTATTAACATTTAGTCAAAAACAATTTTTGCCTTACCTAGGTTTTAATCCTCCTTGTTGATAGATGAGACAGATGAAAGATAGTTTTCCATCTGCATTACG